>NW_025757343.1:0-5655 GCF_021184085.1 Oncorhynchus gorbuscha
ACAGGACTTTGTGGACAAGACATTACTAACAGAGTAAAACACAGGACTTTGGACAAGACATTACTAACAGAGTAAAACACAGGACTTTGGACAAGACATTACTAACAGAGTAAAACACAGGACTTTGTGGACAAGACATTACTAACAGAGTAAAACACAGGACTTTGGACAAGACATTACTAACAGAGTAAAACACAGGACTTTGGACAAGACATTACTAACAGAGTAAAACACAGGACTTTGGACAAGACATTACTAACAGAGTAAAACACAGGACTTTGGACAAGACATTACTAACAGAGTAAAACACAGGACTTTGGACAAGACATTACTAACAGAGTAAAACACAGGACTTTGGACAAGACATTACTAACAGAGTAAAACACAGGACTTTGGACAAGACATTACTAACAGAGTAAAACACAGGACTTTGGACAAGACATTACTAACAGAGTAAAACACAGGACTTTGGACAAGACATTACTAACAGAGTAAAACACAGGACTTTGGACAAGACATTACTAACAGAGTAAAACACAGGACTTTGGACAAGACATTACTAACAGAGTAAAACACAGGACTTTGGACAAGACATTACTAACAGAGTAAAACACAGGACTTTGGACAAGACATTACTAACAGAGTAAAACACAGGACTTTGGACAAGACATTACTAACAGAGTAAAACACAGGACTTTGGACAAGACATTACTAACAGAGTAAAACACAGGACTTTGGACAAGACATTACTAACAGAGTAAAACACAGGACTTTGGACAAGACATTACTAACAGAGTAAAACACAGGACTTTGGACAAGACATTACTAACAGAGTAAAACACAGGACTTTGTGGACAAGACATTACTAACAGAGTAAAACACAGGACTTTGGACAAGACATTACTAACAGAGTAAAACACAGGACTTTGTAGTTTGTGGACAAGACATTACTAACAGAGTAAAACACAGGACTTTGGACAAGACATTACTAACAGAGTAAAACACAGGACTTTGGACAAGACATTACTAACAGAGTAAAACACAGGACTTTGTAGTTTGTGGACAAGACATTACTAACAGAGTAAAACACAGGACTTTGTAGTTTGTGGTGAAATACAAGACAAGATCCAAAACGATCTATATCAAGTCTCCCTGTTGTGTGTTTGTCTTGTAGGTGAGTGTGGCAGCGAAGATGGCCCAGCGCATGTCGTTCGGCTTCTACAAGTACAACAACATGGAGTTTGTCAGGATGAAGGGGCCGCAGGGCAAAGGTCACGCTGAGATGGCGGTCAGCCGGGTCCCGACCGGAGACACGTCCCCCTGCGGCACAGAGGAGGACCTGGACTCACCCCTACACGAGAGGGTAGGTAGAGTAGACAAATAGGCATGCACGCCACACATACGAGAGGTTTAGTATAACACACACACAAGAGGGTCAGCACACACAAAACACGTGTTTAATATGTGTTTCCAGAATGGTCCACCACCCAAAGGACATCCAGCCAACTTGATACAGCTGTGGGAAGCGTTGGAGTCAACATGGACCAGCTTCCCTGTGGAACGCTTTGGACACCTTGTTAGAGTCCCACGCCCTGACGAATTGAGGCTGTTCTGCTAGACTAGAAGGTCAGGGCGGTTAGCGTCCTGTGTTTGAGTGTGTACACTGAGTGTACAAAACATTAAGAACATGTTCCTAATATTGAGTTACACCCCCTTTTGCCCTCAGAACAGCCTCAATTCGTTTTTATTTTATTTTAATACACTGTAGTATAATATATTACTACTGAGTTACTGCCATGTTTAATACACTATTATATTACTACTGAGTTACTGCCGTGTTTAATACACTGTAGTATATTATATTACTACTGAGTTACTGCCGTGTTTAATACACTATTATATTACTACTGAGTTACTGCCGTGTTTAATACACTATTATATTACTACTGAGTTACTGCCGTGTTTAATACACTGTAGTATGTTATATTACTACTGAGTTACTGCCGTGTTTAATACACTATTATATTACTACTGAGTTACTGCCGTGTTTAATACACTGTAGTATGTTATATTACTACTGAGTTACTGCCGTGTTTAATACACTGTAGTATGTTATATTACTACTGAGTTACTGCCGTGTTTAATACACTGTAGTATATTATATTACTACTGAGTTACTGCCGTGTTTAATACACTGTAGTATGTTATATTACTACTGAGTTACTGCCGTGTTTAATACACTATTATATTACTACTGAGTTACTGCCGTGTTTAATACACTATTATATTACTACTGAGTTACTGCCATGTTTAATACACTGTAGTATGTTATATTACTACTGAGTTACTGCCATGTTTAATACACTATTATATTACTACTGAGTTACTGCAGTATGTTTAATACACTGTAGTATGTTATATTACTACTGAGTTACTGCCGTGTTTAATACACTGTAGTATGTTATATTACTACTGAGTTACTGCAGTATGTTTAATACACTGTAGTATGTTATATTACTACTGAGTTACTGCCATGTTTAATACACTATTATATTACTACTGAGTTACTGCCATGTTTAATACACTGTAGTATATTATATGTAAGTCGCTCTGGATAAGAGCGTCTGCTAAATGACTTAAATGTAAATGTAAATATTACTACAGTTTAACTACACAGGTATAAGTGCAACTGATGGTAGTATTAGATATGTTCTGATTGGCTGTCTGGGTGTTGGTTCTGATTGGCTGTCTGTGTTTTCCCTGTAGTACGTTGGTTCTGATTGGCTGTCTGTGTTGTGTTTGGTCAGGTGACGTCGTTCAGCACCCCTCCCACCCCGGAGAGGAACCGCCCCTCGTTCTTCTCCCCTTCTCTCCGTCGGAAGGTCCCCAGGAACCGTATCACTGAGATGAAGAAGAGTCACTCAGCCAACGATAGTGAAGAGTTCTTCAGGGAAGAGGACGACGAGGGTAATGATATTTTATACCCAAACACCACGTGTTGTGTAGGATCTGTTGGAGAGAGAGTGTAGAACCCGGATGTGTTGGAGGGAGAGTGTAGAACCAGGATGTGTTGGAGGGAGGGTGTAGAACCAGGATGTGTTGGAGAGAGGGTGTAGAACCAGGATGTGTTGGAGAGAGGGTGTAGAACCAGGATGTGTTGGAGAGAGGGTGTAGAACCAGGATGTGTTGGAGAGAGGGTGTAGAACCAGGATGTGTTGGAGAGAGGGTGTAGAACCAGGATGTGTTGGAGAGAGGGTGTAGAACCAGGATGTGTTGGAGAGAGGGTGTAGAACCAGGATGTGTTGGAGAGAGGGTGTAGAACCAGGATGTGTTGGAGAGAGGGTGTAGAACCAGGATGTGTTGGGAGAGAGGGTGTAGAACCAGGATGTGTTGGAGAGAGGGTGTAGAACCAGGATGTGTTGGAGAGAGGGTGTAGAACCAGGATGTGTTGGAGAGAGGGTGTAGAACCAGGATGTGTTGGAGAGAGGGTGTAGAACCAGGATATGTTGGAAGACAGGGGTGTAGAACCAGGATGTGTTGGAAGACAGAGGCAGAAACCAGGATGTGTTGGAGACAGGGTGTAGGACCAGGATGTGTTGGAGAGGGGTGTAACCAGGATGTGTTGGGAAGGGGTGTAGAAACCAGGATGTGTTGGAAGAGAGGGTGTAGAACCAGGATGTGTTGGAAGGAAAGGTGTAGAACCAGGATGTGCTGAGAGGAGGCGTAGAACCAGGATGTGTCAGAGAGAGGTGCAGAAACCAGGAATGTATTGAGAGACAGAGGTGTAGAACCAGGATGCTGGGAGAGACAGAGGGTGGTGAACCAGGAGAGAGACAGAGGGTGAGAACAGGGATGTGTTGGAAGACAGGGGTGAAACCAGGATGTGCTGGAGAGACAGAGGGCGTAGAACCAGGAATGCCTTGGAAGACAGAGGTGTAGAACAGGATATGTTGAGAGACAGAGGTGTAGAAACCAGGATGTGTTGGAGAGACAGAGGGTGTAGAACCAGGATGTGTTGGAGAGACAGAGGTGTAGAACCAGGATGTGTTGGAGAGACAGAGGGTGTAGAACCAGGATGTGTTGAGAGACAGAGGTGTAGAACCAGGATGTGTTGGAGAGACAGAGGTGCAGAACCAGGATGTGTTGGAGAGACAGAGGGTGTAGAACCAGGATGTGTTGGAGAGACAGAGGGTGTAGAACCAGGATGTGTTGGAGAGACAGAGGGTGTAGAACCAGGATGTGTTGGAGAGACAGAGAGTGTAGAACCAGGATGTGTTGGAGAGACAGAGAGAGTGTTTAACCTATAACCTGGATCATGTGACCCCATGCAGACCTGTGTAACCAGTCCAACCTGCGGTCTCGCTCCCTGTCGGGTACAGGTCGGTCCCTGGTGGGATCTTGGCTCAAACTGAACCGTACGGAGGAGTACTTCCTGCTTTACTCCCACCTGACCTACGTCACCCTGCCGCTGCACCGCATCACCTCAGGTCAAGACCCCGCCCCCCCAAACTATCAGTCCCTAATGGGTCACTATCACCTCAGGTCCAGACCCCCCCACCATCAGTCCCTAATGGGTCACTATCACCTCAGGTCCAGACCCCCCCACCATCAGTCCCTAATGGGTCACTATCACCTCAGGTCCAGACCCCCCCACCATCAGTCCCTAATGGGTCACTCTACCTCAGGTCCAGACCCCCCACCCCACCATCAGTCCCTAGTCCCTATCACCTCAGGTCCAGACCCCCCACACCCACCATCAGTCCCTAATGGGTCACTATTCCCTATCACCTCAGGTCCAGACCCCCCACCATCAGTCCCTAATGAGTCACTATCACCTCAGGTCCAGACCCACACACCATCAGTCCCTATCACCTCAGGTCCAGACCCACACACTCAGTCACTATCACCTCAGGTCCAGACCCACACACTCAGTCCCTATCACCTCAGGTCCAGACCCACACACTCAGTCCCTATCACCTCAGGTCCAGACCCACACACTATCGGTCCCTATCACCTCAGGTCCAGACCCACACACTCAGTCCCTATCACCTCAGGTCCAGACCCACACACCATCAGTCCCTATCACCTCAGGTCCAGACCCCCACACCATCAGTCCCTATCACCTCAGGTCCAGACCCACACACCATCAGTCCCTATCACCTCAGGTCCAGACCCACACACATCAGTCCCTATCACCTCAGGTCCAGACCCACACACCATCGGTCCCTATCACCTCAGGTCCAGACCCACACACCATCAGTCCCTATCACCTCAGGTCCAGACCCACACACCATCAGTCCCTATCACCTCAGGTCCAGACCCACACACCATCAGTCCCTATCACCTCAGGTCCAGACCCACACCATCAGTCCCTAGTCCCTATCACCTCAGGTCCAGACCCACACCATCAGTCCCTGTTCCCCATTAGTCACATGCACAGGGTTGCAGATGTAAACGCAACAAAGATTTTACTGAGTTACAGTTCATAGAAGTCTAACTCTAATCTATGGATTTGACATGACGGGCAATAAAGGGCCATTGGGGGGGACATTTTGGGCAGGGGGACGATGGTGGACATCTTGGGCAGGTGGGGATAACAACCTGAGCTAGAGGGAGTGAAAATGTTCTGATAACACAACAGCCAGCTGGTCTGGC
>NW_025757344.1:0-5655 GCF_021184085.1 Oncorhynchus gorbuscha
GAGAGAGAGGTGGAGAGAGAGATGTAGAGAGAGTTAAACAGGCTCCTTCTACAGAGGGAGTCCGAGAGTACGAGAGAGAGGTGGAGAGAGAGATGTAGAGAGAGAGGGGAGAGAGAGGTGGAGAGAGAGGTGGAGAGAGAGTTAAACAGGCCCTTCTACAGAGGGAGTCCGAGAGGAAGAGAGAGAGGTGGAGAGAGAGATGTAGAGAGAGAGGTGGAGAGAGAGATGGAGAGAGAGTTAAACAGGCCCTTCTACAGAGGGAGTCCGAGAGTACTGAGAGAGAGGTGGAGAGAGAGATGTAGAGAGAGAGGTGGAGAGAGAGATGGAGAGAGAGTTAAACAGGCCCTTCTACAGAGGGAGTCCGAGAGTACGAGAGAGAGGTGGAGAGAGAGATGTAGAGAGAGAGAGTGGAGAGAGAGGTGGAGAGAGAGTTAAACAGACCATTCTACAGAGGGAGTCCGAGAGTACGAGAGAGAGGTGGAGAGAGAGATGTAGAGAGAGAGTGGAGAGAGAGGTGGAGAGAGAGGTGGAGAGAGAGTTAAACAGGCCCTTCTACAGAGGGAGTCCGAGAGTACGAGAGAGAGGTGGAGAGAGAGATGTAGAGAGAGAGGTGGAGAGAGAGGTGGAGAGGAGGTGAGAGAGAGTTAAACAGGCCCTTCTACAGAGGGAGTCCGAGAGTACGAGAGAGAGGTGGAGAGAGAGATGTAGAGAGAGGTGGAGAGAGAGGTGGAGAGAGAGGTGGAGAGAGAGCAAACAGGCCCTTCTACAGAGGGAGTCCGAGAGGAAGAGAGAGAGGTGGAGAGAGAGATGTAGAGAGAGAGGTGGAGAGAGAGATGGAGAGAGAGTTAAACAGGCCCTTTCTACAGAGGGAGTCCGAGAGTACGAGAGAGAGGTGGAGAGAGAGATGTAGAGAGAGGTGGAGAGAGAGGTGGAGAGAGAGTTAAACAGACCATTCTACAGAGGGAGTCTGAGAGGAAGAGGGAGAGGTGGAGAGAGATGGAGAGAGAGATGGAGAGAGAGGTAGAGAGAGAGGTGGAGAGAGAGTGCAGAGAGAGGTGGAGAGAGGTGGAGAGAGAGTTAGAACAGGCCATTCTACAGAGGGAGTCTGGAGAGGAAGAGGGAGAGGGAGAAGAAGGTGGAAGGGAGGGAGGATGAGTGGTACAACACTAGTTAAGGTAATAGCTAGTTAACTAGTGTTGTACCACTCATCCCTTCCACCTTCTTCTCCCTCTCCCTCTTCCTCTCGGACTCCCTCTGTAGAATGGCCTGTGTAACTGTTTAACCTAGGCTCAAATTGTGGCTGTAAAGTGCTTGGTAGAGTTGCTCATTGCTTTTCCACTTCCTGCTGTGTAAAACAGACTACTAACAGGCAAAAATCTAGAGGAAAATAATAATGATAATAATAAAATGGCTCTAAAATATGTTATAAAGCCAGTGTGTGTTAGCCAATCATGCAATGAAGCATATTTATCTCAGGCTGTGTGACTGTGTTTGTGATTGCTTGTGTGTGTGAGGCCAATTATATCCTGTTCTGTTAAATGGTCCGGCGGGTGGCACATGGCTTTCTCTGGGGGAAAACACTCAGCCTCAGCTGGCCTAGCAACAGTCACCCCGGCAACCACTGAGGAAACACTGCCGAGACGGGAGTCAGCGAAACACACAGCCGTGTATGTGTGTGTGTGTGTGTGTGTGTGTGTGTGTGTGTGTGTGTGTGTGTGTGTGTGTGTGTGTGTGTGTGTGTGTGTGTGTGTGTGTGTGTGTGTGTGTGTGTGTGTGTGTGTGCGTGTGTGTGTTCATATCTCCATCTACTCCATCTGTAGGATGTTTAAGTTGGTTGATGTTTTATTGTGTTGATAGTCCCTTTTATTCCAACCAGACATGCTGCTACATGAACTGTCTACACACTCTCTCTCTGTCTACACACACACTCTCTCTCTCTGTCTACACACACACTCTCTCTCTCTGTCTACACACATTCTCTCTCTCTGTCTACACATACATTCTCTCTCTCTCTGTCTACACATACACACTCTCTCTCTGTCTACACACACTCTCTCTCTCTGTCTACACACACCATCTCTCTCTCTCTGTCTACACATACACTCTCTCTCTGTCTACACATACACACTCTCTCTCTCTGTCTACACACACATTCTCTCTCTCTCTGTCTACACATTCTCTCTCTCTCTGTCTACACATATATTCTCTCTCTCTGTCTACACACATCTCTCTCTGTCTACACACACTCTCTCTGTCTACACACTCTCTCTCTCTGTCTACACATTCTCTCTCTCTGTCTACACATTCTCTCTCTCTCTGTCTACACATACACTCTCTCTCTGTCTACACATACACACACTCTCTCTCTGTCTACACACACTCTCTCTCTGTCTACACACACTCTCTCTCTGTCTACACATACACTCTCTCTCTGTCTACACATACACATCTCTCTCTCTGTCTACACACACTCTCTCTCTGTCTACACACACATTCTCTCTCTCTCTGTCTACACATACACTCTCTCTCTGTCTACACATACACACTCTCTCTCTCTGTCTACACACACTTCTCTCTCTCTGTCTACACATCTCTCTCTCTCTCTGTCTACACATTCTCTCTCTCTCTGTCTACACATACACACTCTCTCTCTGTCTACACACACTCTCTCGTCTACACACACTCTCTCTCTGTCTACACACTCTCTCTCTCTGTCTACACACACTCTCTCTCTGTCTACACATACACTCTCTCTCTGTCTACACATCACTCTCTCTCTCTCTGTCTACACACACATTCTCTCTCTCTCTGTCTACACATTCTCTCTCTCTCTGTCTACACACACTCTCTCTCTCTGTCTACACATACACTCTCTCTCTCTCTGTCTACACATACATTCTCTCTCTCTCTGTCTACACATACACTCTCTCTCTCTGTCTACACACACACTCTCTCTCTCGGTCTACACACACTCTCTCTCTCTGTCTACACACACTCTCTCTCTCGGTCTACACACAATCTCTCTCTCTGTCTACACACACTCTCTCTCTCTGTCTACACATACACTCTCTCTCTCTGTCTACACATACACACTCTCTCTCTGTCTACACATACACACTCTCTCTCTGTCTACACATACACTCTCTCTCTCTGTCTACACACACTCTCTCTCTCTGTCTACACACACTCTCTCTCTCTGTCTACACATACACTCTCTCTCTCTGTCTACACATACACTCTCTCTCTCTGTCTACACACACTCTCTCTCTCTGTCTACACACACTCTCTCTCTCTGTCTACACATACACTCTCTCTCTCTGTCTACACATACACACTCTCTCTGTCTACACATACACTCTCTCTCTCTGTCTACACATACACTCTCTCTCTCTGTCTACACACACTCTCTCTCTCTGTCTACACACACTCTCTCTCTCTGTCTACACATACACTCTCTCTCTGTCTACACACACACTCTCTCTCTCTGTCTACACATACACTCTCTCTCTCTGTCTACACATACACACTCTCTCTCTGTCTACACACACTCTCTCTCTCTGTCTACACACACTCTCTCTCTCTGTCTACACATACACTCTCTCTCTCTGTCTACACATACACTCTCTCTCTCTGTCTACACATACACACTCTCTCTCTGTCTACACATACACTCTCTCTCTCTGTCTACACATACACACTCTCTCTCTGTCTACACACACTCTCTCTCTCTGTCTACACATACACACTCTCTCTCTGTCTACACACACTCTCTCTCTGTCTACACATACACTCTCTCTCTCTGTCTACACACACTCTCTCTCTCTGTCTACACATACACTCTCTCTCTCTGTCTACACATACACACTCTCTCTCTGTCTACACACACTCTCTCTCTCTGTCTACACATACACGCTCTCTCTCTGTCTACACACACTCTCTCTCTCTGTCTACACATACACTCTCTCTCTCTGTCTACACACACTCTCTCTCTCTGTCTACACATACACTCTCTCTCTCTGTCTACACACATTCTCTCTCTCGGTCTACACACACTCTCTCTCTCTGTCTACACATACACTCTCTCTCTCTGTCTACACATACACTCTCTCTCTCTGTCTACACACACTCTCTCTCTCTCTGTCTACACATACCACTCTCTCTCTGTCTACACTCTCTCTCTCTGTCTACACATACACTCTCTCTCTCTGTCTACACACACTCTCTCTCTCTGTCTACACATACACTCTCTCTCTCTGTCTACACATACACACTCTCTCTCTGTCTACACACACTCTCTCTCTCTGTCTACACATACACGCTCTCTCTCTGTCTACACACACTCTCTCTCTCTGTCTACACATACACACTCTCTCTCTGTCTACACACACTCTCTCTCTCTGTCTACACATACACTCTCTCTCTCTGTCTACACACATTCTCTCTCTCGGTCTACACACACTCTCTCTCTCTGTCTACACATACACTCTCTCTCTCTGTCTACACATACACACTCTCTCTCTGTCTACACACACTCTCTCTCTCTGTCTACACATACACTCTCTCTCTGTCTACACATACACACTCTCTCTCTGTCTACACACACTCTCTCTCTCTGTCTACACATACACTCTCTCTCTCTGTCTACACACACTCTCTCTCTCTGTCTACACACACACTCTCTCTCTCTGTCTACACATACACTCTCTCTCTCTGTCTACACACACTCTCTCTCTCTGTCTACACATACACTCTCTCTCTCTGTCTACACACACTCTCTCTCTCGGTCTACATACACTCTCTCTCTCTGTCTACACACACACTCTCTCTCTGCTCTACACATACACTCTCTCTCTCTGTCTACATACACACTCTCTCTCTGTCTACACACTACTCTCTCTCTCTGTCTACACACTACTCTCTCTCTGTCTACACACACTCTCTCTCTCTGTCTACACACACTCTCTCTCTCTGTCTACCACACACTCTCTCTCTCTGTCTACACATCTACACTCTCTCTCTGTCTACACACACACTCTACTCTCTCTGTCTACACACACTCTCTCTCTCTGTCTACACACACTCTCTCTCTCTGTCTACACATACACTCTCTCTCTCTGTCTACACACACTCTCTCTCTCTGTCTACACACTACTCTCTCTCTCTGTCATACACACACACTCTCTCTCTGTCTACACACACTCTCTCTCACTGTCTACACACACACTCTCACTCTGTCCACACACACTCTCTCTCTCTGTCTACACATACACACTCTCTCTCTGTCTACACACACACTCTCACTCTCTCACACATACACTACACTCTCTCTGTCTACACACACACTCTCTCACTCTCTGCTCTCACACACTCTCTCTCTCTGTCTACACACTACACTCTCTCTCTCTGTCTACACACACACACTCTCTCTGTCACACACACTCTTCACTCTCTACATCGTCACACACACACACTCTCTCTCTGTCTACACACACCCTCTCACCTCTCTCTCTCTCTACACACACTCTCTCTCTGTCTACACACACTCTCTCTCTCGTCTACTACACTCTCTCTCTCTGTCTACACATACGCTCTTCTCTCTGTCACACACACTCTCCTCTCCGTCTACACATACACATCTCTCTCTCTGTCTACACA
>NW_025757345.1:0-5654 GCF_021184085.1 Oncorhynchus gorbuscha
AATATGACTATAATGGAGTTCTGGAACACTCCTAAATCAATATGACTATAATGGAGTTCTGGTACACTCCTAAATCAATATGACTATAATGGAACTATAGAACACTCCAAAATCAATATGACTATAATGGAGTTCTGGAACACTCCTAAATCAATATGACTATAATGGAGTTCTGAAACACTCCTAAATCGACATGACTATAATGGAGTTCTGAAACAATCCTAAATCAATATGACTAAAATAGAACTATGGAACACACCTAAATAATTATGACTATAATGGAGTTCTGAACCACTCCTAAATCAATATGACTATAATAGAACTATGGAACACTCCTAAATAAATATGACTATACTATTTTATTTAACTAGCTAGTTAAGAACAGATTCTTATTTACAATGACAGCCTACCCCGGCCAAACCCTCCCCTAAGCCGGATGACACTGGGACAATTTTGCGCCGCCCTGTGGGACTTCCGATCACGGCCGGTTGTGATACAGCCTGGGATTGAACCAGGGTCTGTAGTGAAGCCTCTAGCACTGAGATGCAGTGCTTTTAGACCACTGCTCCCGCGGGAGCCCCTATTGTGACCAGGATACAAACAAAATGTCTGACAGCTGTAACGTTGGAGAAGCTCCAGAACGGTTGTGGTCTGGGAGA
The DNA here is from genome assembly GCF_021184085.1 of Oncorhynchus gorbuscha. Lineage (NCBI taxonomy): Eukaryota > Metazoa > Chordata > Actinopteri > Salmoniformes > Salmonidae > Oncorhynchus > Oncorhynchus gorbuscha. The sequence continues at coordinate 660 of NW_025757345.1, forward strand.
ATTCGTTTTTCCAAAGACGATTCTCTTCGTTCTCTTGAGAGGACACGCAGTGACCAAAGTGTCAAATCAGCCTGATTAGATTTGACATGTTGATGTAGCATTTCTGGAGAGGAAACTGAAAGCAAGACAACACTACAATGCTATATACTAGATCCATCTATGACATCTTTATAAACTCTTAGTTTTTGCAGAAGAGCTGAATCGTGGTATCAACCTCCATATAAAACTACAGTTAACTACTGAACTACAGTCTCAGCAATAACTCCTGGACATATCTTGAATCGTTGCTGTAAAACGGGACTGCATAAATCCTCAAAGACCCCAAGGCAGCTCCAATGACAACAGTACAGTTGTGTAGAGACTTGACTTGCTTTTCTCCCTCTGTTGCTCAGTTTGAGATGGATAGTAGTCTCTCGTGACATATTTGGTTCTGGGTTTGGAAATGAGATGATAGATACGCTTGTCTCTGGGAACACATATATGTTTGATGTGGGATTTGCCCAAGAAAAATAAAAAGCAAACCGGTCGGGGAGTCGAGACGAGCATCGGGACTGTATCATGAAGGCACTATTCCATTTTTAGTGCATACTTGTGACCAGGGCCCTTCGAAAGTAGTGCACTATAGGGAAAAAGGGTGCCATTAGGGATGCAACGCGGGACGCTGGGAAACAATGTCTCCAGACACTCGGGAAAATCATGTATGTGGGGGGACGGACACAGGAGCACACAGCCGCCCCAAAGATAGAACCATCTCTCCATATCTCTCAGCAGCCTTGCATGGCGACTGTTGGAAAAATGTGCCCCCCTGTTGACTTGTGTGTTCACACAGGGTGCATGGACACGGGAACCAGGCAGGGTCTGGGGCTCGTAATGGGCCAGATACCTTCATGTCTTGTACATCACGGCAGTGGTTCTCACAGATACAGTTTAGTCGTCCAGGTTTTTGTTCCAGTTTAGATTCATTCATTCTCTCTGTTCTCTTCTCAACACAATCCAGTGGGGTTTTCCCTGTAGTTGAAGAAGAATCAGACAGGTTTGTTAACCATTGCCAAAACCCAACAGTGAAATCACTTACACCACAGCTCACAGTACATTGAGTACGCTCATCCAAGCGTGGAGAGAGGGGATGGAGGATGGAGTGAGAGGTATTGGGTTCTACCCCTGAGACAAGACACTCTGGAGGGGCTATATATTATGCAGAAACCTCTGCCAGCTGCACCGGACATGACCCTGCCTGGGTTCAAATCATCTTTGTTTTCTTTCAAACCATTCACTGTGCTGAATTTAGTGACTTACTGTATAAATAGAACCCAATGGAATAGTCCCAAAAGTGCAAACTCCATCCATCTGGCGAGTCCAGACAGACTCTAATATAACCATCAAAAACTATTTGAAGAAACAAATGCAGTTTGAACCCGATTCTTCCACTGAGGGCTCCACTTGAAGCCACTGGACAATCCTGAGAAGGGCAGTATTTCAACCAAGCTAGCAGCTCCTATCAACGTGTTTCAATACATGGTGGATTGATGACATTAAAATCACATATGTTGTAGCAGGCAGATAAGGTGGTGGAGAAGAATACAATGTCTGCTCAGACATGGTATTCAAATGGGATTCCAATCTTAGGAGCAGGGTGGTAATTTGGCTTTCGCGTTTATAATAACAGATTTGAAATAATTCAATATAAATAATGATACATAAAGTGTAAAAAGGTCCATTGTCACACATTGGGAATGTTTTCACTGTGTTTAGTGGGTCTATTGTGATTACCCACACAGAGAGAGAGCTAGCCTACAGGATCAGGTTGGCTTTCACTGTGTTTAGTGGGTCTATTGTGATTACCCACACAGAGAGAGAGCTAGCCTACAGGATCAGGTTGGCTTTCACTGTGTTTAGTGGGTCTATTGTGGTTACCCACACAGAGAGAGCTAGCCTACAGGATCAGGTTGGCTTTCACTGTGTTTAGTGGGTCTATTGTGGTTACTCACACAGAGAGAGTGATCAGGTTGGTTTTTTCCTTGTGTTTGAGTGGGTCTAATGGATTACCCACACAGGAGAGAACTAGCCTACAGGATCCGGGTCGGCTTTCACTGTGTTTAGTGGGTCTATTGTGGTTACCCACACAGAGAGAGAGCTAGCCTACAGGATCAGGTTGGCTTTCACTGTGTTTAGTGGGTCTATTGTGATTACCCACACAGAGAGAGCCTTCTAGAGATCAGATTCGGCTTTCCCTTTGTGTTTGATGGGTCTATTGTGTGGTTACCCACACAGAAGAAACTAGCCTACAGGATCAGGTTGGCTTTCACTGTGTTTAGTGGGTCTATTGTGGTTACCCACACACAGAGAGAGTGCTAGCATACAGGATCAGGTCTTTCACTGCATATGCCTTACTGTATTCCTATAGGAAACGCCAGGGGATATGTAACTTGATGGTCAGTTGGTTATGAAGGAAAACTATATTCTCCATCCTCCTAATCCCAGGTGCACATTGTCATACTGTGATATATCCATGACCTTAATTACGCTGTCAACTTCTACTGGAAAAGGTGTTGGCATATATGTATTGATAGGCCTATATTCTGTAGAAGTCTCCTTGAGGAGATCTCTACTCTTATGAGGCGAAGACTTTGTAGTTTAGGAAACTTAATACAGTGATATACATTGAATTTACAAAGCGTTAGGAACACCTTCCTAATACTGAGTTGCACCCCCTTTTTGCCCTCCAGAGCAGCCTATGTTCACCCCGGGGCATGGACTCTACCAAAGTGTCGAAAGGGCTCCACAGGGATGCTGGCCCATGTTGACTCCAATGCTTCCCACAGTTGTCAAGTCGGCTGGATGAACCATTCTTGATACATACGGGAAACTGCAGTTCGACACACTCAAACCGGTGTGCCTGGCACCTACTACCATACCCCGTTCTAAGGCACTTACATTGTTTTGTCTGAATGACACATGCACTGAATACACACATGAACTGAATGACACACATGCACTGAAATGACACACATGCACTGAATTTCACACATGCACAATCCATGTCTCAATTGTCTTAAGGCTTAAACCTTTTATTTTACCTGTCCCCTCCCCTTATCTGCACTGATGGAAGTGGATTTAACAAGTGACATCACTAAGGGATCATGGCTTTCACCAGGATTCACCTGGTCCATGTCGTGGAAAGAGCAGGTGTTCTTAATGTTTTGTACACTCATTGTACAATACATTAAATGAAGAACCAAACAAAAGAACTTCATATTCTGAAAGTCACACATAGGCTGATCTCTCCAGTAAAGCATTTACTGAAGAAATATTTATCATGTCTAGATACTGTTCATGTTAAATGATGTATAGATAATGTTCATGTTGTGGGGGCAGGGTCGCCCAGTGGTTCGAGCATTGACTAGTAACGAAAGGTTACAAGATTGAATCCCGAGCAGCCAAGGTAAAAATCTGTCATTCTGCCCCTGAAACAAGGCAGTAACCCGCTGTTCCTAGGCCGTCGTGAAAATAAGAATTTATTCTTAACTTACTTACCGAGCTAAATAAGGTTAAATGATGTATAAATACTGTTCATGTTAAAATGATATATAGATACTGTTCATGTTAAATGATATATAGATACCTGTTCATGTTAAATGATATATAGATACTGTTCATGTTAAATTATGTATAAATACTGTTCATAAATGATATATAGATACTGTTCATGTTAAATGATATATAGATACCTGTTCATGTTAAATGATGTATAGATACTGTTCATGTTAAATGATGTATAGATACTGTTCATGTTAAATGATGTATAGATACTGTTCATGTTAAATGATGATAAATACTGTTCATGCTAAATGATGTATAAATACTGTTCATGTTAAATGATGTATAAATACTGTTCATGTTAAATGATGTATAAATACTGTTCATGTTAAATGATGTATAAATACTGTTCATGTTAAATGATATATAGATACTGTTCATGTTAAATGATATATAGATACTGTTCATGTTAAATGATGTATAAATACTGTTCATGTTAAATGATGTATAAATACTGTTCATGTTAAATGATGTATAAATACTGTTCATGTTAAATGATGTATAGATACTGTTCATGTTAAATGATATATAGATAATATTCATGTTAAATGATATATAGATACTGTTCATGTTAAATGATATATAGATACTGTTCATGTTAAATGATGTATAAATACTGTTCATGTTAAATGATATATAGATACTGTTCATGTTAAATGATATATAGATACTGTTCATGTTAAATGATATATATACTGTTCATGTTAAATGATGTATAGATACTGTTCATGTTAAATGATGTATAAATACTGTTCATGTTAAATGATATATAGATACTGTTCATGTTAAATGATGTATAAATACTGTTCATGTTAAATGATGTATAAATACTGTTCATGTTAAATTATGTATAGATACTGTTCATGTTAAATGATGTATAGATACTGTTCATGTTAAATGATGTATAAATACTGTTCATGTTAAATTATGTATAAATACTGTTCATGTTAAATGATGTATAGATACTGTTCATGTTAAATGATGTATAGATACTGTTCATGTTAAATGATATATAGATACTATTCATGTTAAATGATATATAGATAATATTCATGTTAAATGATATATAGATACTGTTCATGTTAAATGATGTATAGATACTGTTCATGTTAAATGATATATAGATACTGTTCATGTTAAATGATATATAGATACTGTTCATGTTAAATGATGTATAGATACTGTTCATGTTAAATGATGTATAGATACTGTTCATGTTAAATGATATATTGTCAGGATTTGGCCAGGGTTGTTCCGGTTTTTGGTCACTAGATGCCCCCATTGTGCCTTTTGACCTTTTGTTTTCCCTTGATCCCCATTATTATTTGCACCTGTGCCTCGTTTCCCCTGATTGTATTTAAACCCTTTGTTTTCCTCTGTTCTTTGCTCTGTGTTTGT
>NW_025757346.1:0-5652 GCF_021184085.1 Oncorhynchus gorbuscha
AGCACTTACAGTTGACCGGGCAGCTCTCACAAGGCAGAAATTTTATGAACTTACTTGTTGAAAAGGTGGCATCCTATGACGGTGCCACGTTGAAAGTCACTGAGCTCCTCAGTACCGGCCAATCTACTGCCAATGTTTGTCTATGTAGATTGCATGGCTGTGTGCTTGATTTTATACACCTGTCAGCAATGGGTGTGGCAGAAATAGAACCCACTAATTTGAAGGAGTGTCCACTTACATATATATAAAAGTATTAAGTCTTTCCATCTCAAAACCATTGTAATGTGGTTAACCTTAAATATAAATGAACATTGGAAAAGGCTAGACCTCATTTTTTAAAATATATTTAACATTCATTTAAATAGTCAAGTCAGTTAAGAATAAATTGTTATTTACAATGACGGCATCCTGTGGGGACGGGGGACTGGGATTAAAAATACAATATAAATATAGGACAAAACACATCACAACAGAGAGACAACACAACACTACATAAAGAGAGACAACACAACACTACATAGAGAGAGACACCACAACACTACATAAAGAGAGACACCACAACACTACATAAAGAGAGACCTAAGACAACACAACACTACATAAAGAGAGACAACACAACACTACATAAAGACCTAAGGCAACAACATAGCATGACAGCAACACATGACAACACAGCATGGTAGCAACACATGACAACACAGCATGACAACACAGCATGGCAGCAACACATGACAACACAGCATGACAACACAGCATGGCAGCAACACATGACAACACAGCATGACAACACAGCATGGCAGCAACACATGACAACACAGCATGACAACACAGCATGGTAGCAACACATGACAACACAGCATGACAGCAACACATGACAACACAGCATGACAACACAGCATGGCAGCAACACATGACAACACAGCATGACAACACAGCATGGTAGCAACACATGACAACACAGCATGACAGCAACACATGACAACACAGCATGACAACACAGCATGGCAGCAACACATGACAACACAGCATGGTAGCAACACATGACAACACAGCATGACAACACAGCATGGCAGCAACACATGACAACACAGCATGGCAGCAACACATGACAACACAGCATGGCAGCAACACATGACAACACAGCATGGCAACAACACATGACAACACAGCATGGCAGCAACACATGGTAGCAGCACAACATGGTAGCAACACAACATGTTAGCAACACAACATGGTAGCAACACAACATGGTAGCAACACAACATGGTAGCAGCACAACATGGTAGCAGCACAACATGGTAGCAGCACAAAACAGGATACAAACATTATTGGACAGACAACAGCACAAAGGACAAGAAGGTAGAGACAACAATAAATCACAGACAACAGCACAAAGGACAAGAAGACAACAATAAATCACAGACAACAGCACAAAGGACAAGAAGGTAGAGACAACAATACATCACAGACAACAGCACAAAGGACAAGAAGACAACAATACATCACACAAAGCAGCCACAACTGTCAGTAAGAGTGTCCATGATTGAGTCTTTGAATGAAGAGATAAAACTGTCCAGTTTGAGTGTTGGTTGCAGCTCGTTCCAGTCGCTAGCTGCAGCGAACTGAAAAGAGGAGTGACCCAGAGATGTGTGTGTTTTAGGGACCTTTAACAGAATGTGACTGGCAGAACTGGGGTGGTATGCGGAGGATGAGGGCTGCAGTAGATATCTCAGATAGGGGGGAGTGAACAGGTGTTGTATGTGGAGGACGAGGGCTGCAGTAGATATCTCAGATAGGGGGGAGTGAACAGGTGTTGTATGTGGAGGATGAGGGCTGCAGTAGATATCTCAGATAGGGGGGAGTGAACAGGTGTTGTATGTGGAGGATGAGGGCTGCAGTAGGTATCTCAGATAGGGGGGAGTGAACAGGTGTTGTATGTGGAGGATGAGGGCTGCAGTAGGTATCTCAGATAGGGGGAGTGAACAGGTGTTGTATGTGGAGGATGAGGGCTGCAGTAGATATCTCAGATAGGGGAGTGAACAGGTGTTGTATGTGGAGGATGAGGGCTGCAGTAGGTATCTCAGATAGGGGGAGTGAACAGGTGTTGTATGTGGAGGATGAGGGCTGCAGTAGATATCTCAGATAGGGGAGTGGAACAGGTGTTGTATGTGTGGAGGATGAGGGCTGCAGTAGATATCTCAGATAGGGGGAGTGAACAGGGTGTTGTATGTGGAGGATGAGGGCTGCAGTAGATATCTCAGATAGGGGGGAGTGAACAGGTGTTGTATGTGGAGGATGAGGGCTGCAGTAGGTATCTCAGATAGGTAGGAGTGAACAGGTGTTGTATGTGGAGGATGAGGGCTGCAGTAGATATCTCAGATAGGGGTGTGTGAGGCCTAAGAGGGTTTTATAAATAAGCATCAACCAGTGGGTCTTGCGACGGGTATACAGAGATGACCAGTTTACAGAGGAGTACAGAGTGCAGTGATGTGTCCTATAAGGGGCATTGGTTAATCTGATGGCCGAATGGTAAAGAGCATCTAGCCGCTCGAGAGCACACTGAACTGCCGATCTATAAATGACGTCTCCGTAATCTAGCATGGGTAGGATGGTCATCTGAATCAGGGTTATTTTGGCAGCTGGGGTGAAAGAGGAGTGATTACGATACAGGAAGCCGACAAAATGAGCGGTGCGCCGTGAGTAGTGTTCTAGTAGATGAGAAGGCTTTCCCAAAAACCTTACATTTACATTTACATTTAAGTCATTTAGCAGACGCTCTTATCCAGAGCAACTTACAAATTGGTGCATTCACCTTATGACACCTTATGACATCCAGTAGAACATCCAGTAGAACAGGGGTGTCAAAGTCAAATGGACGGAGGGCCAAATAAAAAATTTAGCTACAAGCCGAGGGCCGGACTGTTCGAATGTTCATTGAAAATTTTTTAAATGACGCATATAGTCTAGTGAACCTAATTGAACCTACTGAAAACCTAACAAATATATTCCAATATGATCAGATAAATAAAGCAATATTTTCTTATGGTTCTGTCAGTAATCTTTAATTTTCAACAGACACAAAAGACAAATTTCCTTTATATAAAAATCCCCATAACATGAACATTAAATGAAAGAAACCGGTATTCAAGGCACCATCAGTAGCCTATATTTTCTATTTTAGCAAAAGTGGGCTAAATTTACTTCAAAGAAAAAAACAATAATAGCAATTTTCTATCATCCACTCAACTGAAATATTTTAAAAATATAATTGGATTGAAATACAATAAAATAAAGTGCAAAAATCTATTAATCAAAAACAACACTTTGTTTAAGGAGAAGTAACATGCAGTGAAAACAAATATTAAACTTTAACTTTTAAACTTGAACTGAGTAAAAACTCTAAATATGTGATTGCACAGTAATGTTCACTTGTTTGAGGTTGAGGGTGATACTTGGTGGTGTCCCATCTTTTCCACAAGTTCATCAATGTTCGGGGTAAGGCTCTGAGCTGAGGAAATCCTCAGAATTGAGTGGAGGTGTTCAGCAGTAAGTCGACTTCTGTGTGATGTTTTGTTCAAGTTCATCAAAGAAAACAGTTGTTCACACAGGTATGTGCTGCCAAACATAGACAACGTTTGAGCAGCCTGGATGCGCAGCTGGGGCATTGTGTCGGGAGGAAACGGGCGAACTCCGCAGCACCCACTGCCGCATATTTTGCCCTCAGTGCATCATTGCATTGGAGGTCAATCAACTCCATTTGGAGGTTTGGTGGTGAGCTTTCCACGTCAACAGCAAATGGGTTACCAAGCAGTTCCAACCTGCTTTTTTGTGCTTCAAAGTCAGCAAATCGGCGTCGAAAGTCAGCGGCAAGCATACCTATTTTATCAGCCAACTGTGCGCTCGGGAACGCACTGGTAGAGAGCTTCTCTTTCATGGTCTGGCAGCTGGGAAAGTGGCTCAAATTTTCTTTCCGCATCTGCGTCTCCCACAGAGTCAGTTTGGTTTTAAATGCCTTCACTGTACTGTACATATCAGAGATGACACGATCCCGACCCTGCAGCTGCAAGTTCATTGCATTCAGATGACTCGTAATGTCACACAGAAAAGCCATTTCACACAGAAACATTTCGTCTCGGAGTTGTGTTGTGTCTTTCCCTTTGCTGTCCAAGAACAGACAAATCTCCTCACGAAGCTCGGAACATCTTTGAAGCACCTTTCCCTGGCTTAGCCATCGCACCTCTGTGTGATAAGGCAAATCACCATGCTCCGTTTCTAACTCCGTCAGAAATGCCTTGAACTGGCGGTGATTCAAACCTTGGCTCTGATAAAGTTAACTGTGCGTGATGATGCTCATTACATGCTCCATTTTCAAGGCTTTACCGCACAACGCTTCCTGGTGTATGATACAATGATAAGCTGTCAGCTCACCTGTCGCGTTTTCCTCTTGCATCGTTTCCCGTATCTTCACCACCAGTCCGCTCCTGTGTCCACACATCGCAGGTGCTCCGTCGGTTGTCAAACCCACGAGTTTTTCCCAAGGCAGCTCCATCTCATTTACACATCTTGACACCTCTTCATACAAATCATGCCCCGTAGTTGTGCCATGCATAGGACGTAAAGCCAAAAACTCCTCTGTCACGCTTTAGGCTGGAGTCCACTCCGCGGATGAAAATTGACAACTGGGCAATGTCAGAAATGTCGGTGCTCTCATCCACAGCCAAGGAATATGCAATGAAATCTTTTCCCTTTTTCACAAGCTGCTCTTTTAGATTGATGGACAACTGGTCTACTCTCTCGGCAATGGTGTTTCTGCTCAGACTCACATTTAAAAAGAGTTGCCTTTTTCTGGGCAAACTTCACAAACTTTAATCATGCAGTTTTTGATGAAATCCCCTCCGTAAATGGCCGGGCTGATTTAGCGATCTCTTCTGCCAAAATAAAACTGGCCTTGACAGCAGCCTGGCCTTGTGATTTGGCTTTTTTAACAGAGCCTGTCGAGATTTGAGGCCTCGTTTAATTCCTCTGCCTTTTGTAGCCTTTGTTCCATGTCCATATTCTTGTTTTTGTCCGCGTGTTTCGATTTTCATAATGTCGTCTCAGATTATACTCTTTCAGTACCGCCACACTTTCTCCACACAGAAGACACACAGGTTTTCCAGCTACCTCCGTGAACAAATACTCCGACTCCCACCTTGTTTGAAACCCCGGGTTCTCAGTGTCCACCTTCCGTTTTGCCATTTTTGATGGGTATCTGAAAGTTAATTTTACTGTGATGCTGACAACTGCTGTGCCAATAAATATTGAAATGAAGCAGCCTACTGCTCGGTGCGTCACCGTTGCATTGTGGGAAATGTAGTATTGGTGCGTGTAAAAGATCTGCGGGCTGGGGTTTGCTGCGGTCTGGGCGGGCCGGTTCTAATAATAAATCAAGATCATCCCAGGGGCCGTAAAAAACCTTCTCGCCGGCCGGATGTGTTGTGATGGGCCTTGACTCTGACATATGTGCAGTAGAACATCCAGTAGAACAGTCACTTTACAATAGTGCATCTAAATCTTAAAGGGGGGGGGGGGTGAGAAGGATTACTTATCCTACCTTCTCAATTAAATGTTAATTTAAAAGTAGCCTATGCTTACCTGGCTTAATGAGATCAT
>NW_025757347.1:0-5651 GCF_021184085.1 Oncorhynchus gorbuscha
CTGTCTCTTCACACCTCCCCTCTGTCTCTCCATCCCTCCCTCCCTCTCCCTGTCTCTCCCTCCCTCTCTTTGTCTCTCCCTCTCTTTGTCTCTCCCTCTCTCCATCCCACCCTCCCTCCCCTCCCTCTGTCTCTTCACACCTCCCCTCTTGTCTCTCCCTCCCTCCCTCCCTCCCTCCCTCCCTCCCTCCCTCCCTCCCTCCCTCCCTCCCTCCCTCCCTCCCTCCCTCCCTCCCTCCCTCCCTCCCTCCCTCCCTCCCTCCCTCCCTCCCTCCCTCCCTCCCTCCCTCCCTCCCTCTGTCTCTTCACACCTCCCCTCTGTCTCTCCATCCCTCCCTCCTCCCTCTATCTCTTCACACCTCCCCTCTGTCTCTCCATCCCTCCCTCCCCTCCCTCTGTCTCTTCACACCTCCCCTCTGTCTCTCCATCCCTCCCTCCCTCCCTCTGTCTCTTCCACCTCCCTCCCTCCCTCCCTATGTCTCTTCACACCTCCCCTCTGTCTCTCTGTCCCTCCCTCCCTCTGTCTCTTCACACCTCCCCCTCTGTCTCTCTGTCCCTCCATCCCTCCCCTCCCTCTCCCTGTCTCTCCCTCCCTCTCTTTGTCTCTCCCTCTCTTTGTCTCTCCCTCTCTCCATCCATCCATCCCTCCCTCCCTCCCTCCCTCTGTCTCTTCACACCTCCCCTCTTGTCCCTCCCTCCCTCCCTCCCTCCCTCCCTCCCTCTGTCTCTTCACACCTCCCCTCTGTCTCTCCATCCCTCCCTCCCTCTGTCTCTTCACACCTCCCCTCTGTCTCTCCATCCCTCCCTCCCTCCCTCTGTCTCTCCATCCCTCCCTCCCTCCCTCTGTCTCTTCACACCTCCCCTCTGTCTCTCCATCCCTCCCTCCCTCCCTCTGTCTCTTCACACCTCCCCTCTGTCTCTCCATCCCTCCCTCCCTCCCTCTGTCTCTTCACACCTCCCCTCTGTCTCTCTGTCTCTTCACACCTCCCCTCTGTCTCTCTGTCCCTCCATCCCTCCCTCCCTCCCTCTGTCTCTTCACACCTCCCCTCTGTCTCTCCATCCCTCCCTCCCTCCCTCTGTCTCTTCACACCTCCCCTCTGTCTCTCCATCCCTCCCTCCCTCCCTCTGTCTCTTCACACCTCCCCTCTGTCTCTCTGTCTCTTCACACCTCCCCTCTGTCTCTCTGTCCCTCCATCCCTCCCTCCCTCTCCCTGTCTCTCCCTCCCTCTCTTTGTCTCTCCCTCTCTTTGTCTCTCCCTCTCTCCATCCCTCCCTCCCTCCCTCTGTCTCTTCACACCTCCCCTCTGTCTCTCCATCCCTCCCTCCCTCCCTCTGTCTCTTCACACCTCCCCTCTGTCTCTCCATCCCTCCCTCCCTCCCTCCCTCCCTCTGTCTCTTCACACCTCCCCTCTGTCTCTCCATCCCTCCCTCCCTCCCTCTGTCTTTTCACACCTCCCCTCTGTCTCTCCATCCCTCCCTCCCTCTGTCTCTTCACACCTCCCCTCTGTCTCTCCATCCCTCCCTCCCTCCCTCTGTCTCTTCACACCTCCCCTCTGTCTCTCCATCCCTCCCTCCCTCTGTCTCTTCACACCTCCCTCCCTCCCTCCCTCTGTCTCTTCACACCTCCCCTCTGTCTCTCCATCCCTCCCTCCCTCTGTCTCTTCACACCTCCCTCCATCCATCCCTCCCGCCTCCCTCCATCCATCCCTCCCTCCTCTGCTCTCCTTTTCTATTTCTGGTTGATGGCCTTCTCCATCTCACCGGAGAACACATCCTACATTAAACAGACTATTTCCTTTGGACTGTGTCGTACGTCCCAGCCTAGAGCCCTACATCCCAGCCTAGAGCCCTACATCCCAGCCTAGAGCCCTATATCCCAGCCTAGAGCCCTATATCCCAGCCTAGAACATTACATCCCAGCCTAGAGCCCTACATCCCAGCCTAGAACCCTACATCCCAGCCTAGAACCCTATATCCCAGCCTAGAACCCTATATCCCAGCCTAGAACCCTATATCCCAGCCTAGAGCCCTACATCCCAGCCTAGAACCATATATCCCAGCCTAGAACATTACATCCCAGCCTAGAACCCTATATCCCAGCTTAGAACCCTATATCCCAGCCTAGAGCCCTACATCCCAGCCTAGAACCCTATATCTCAGCCTAGAGCCCTACATCCCAGCCTAGAGCCCTACATCCCAGCCTAGAGCCCTATATCCCAGCCTAGAGCCCTATATCCCAGCCTAGAACCCTATATCCCAGCCTAGAACCCTATATCTCAGCCTAGAGCCCTACATCCCAGCCTAGAGCCCTACATCCCAGCCTAGAACCCTATATCCCAGCCTAGAACCCTATATCCCAGCCTAGAACCCTATATCTCAGCCTAGAGCCCTACATCCCAGCCTAGAGCCCTACATCCCAGCCTAGAGCCCTATATCCCAGCCTAGAGCCCTACATCCCAGCCTAGAGCCCTATATCCCAGCCTAGAGCCCTATATCCCAGCCTAGAACCCTATATCTCAGCCTAGAGCCCTATATCCCAGCCTAGAACCCTATATCTCAGCCTAGAGCCCTATATCCCAGCCTAGAACCCTATATCCCAGCCTAGAACCCTATATCTCAGCCTAGAGCCCTATATCCCAGCCTAGAACCCTATATCTCAGCCTAGAACCCTATATCTCAGCCTAGAACCCTATATCTCAGCCTAGAGAGAGAGAGAGAGAGACTAGATGAGGATCAAGACGAACACAGAAAGCGAGACCCCTGCATGTATTATATTATTATTATTATTATGTAGGCTAGACTAGTGCGTGGCTGGCAGGTCTCATATAGTGTGTTGGACAGTGTGGGCATAGAGTGTGTTGGACAGTGTGGTAGCATAGAGTGTGTTGGACAGTGTGTTGGAGAGTGTGTTGGACAGTGTGGTAGCATAGAGTATGTTGGACAGTGTGTTGGAGAGTGTGTTGGACAGTGTGGTGGCATAGAGTGTGTTGGACAGTATGTTGGCATAGAGTGTGTTGGACAGTGTGGTAGCATAGAGTGTGTTGGACAGTGTGTTGGACAGTGTGGTAGCATAGAGTGTGTTGGACAGTGTGTTGGACATTGTGTTGGACAGTGTGTTGGAGAGTGTGTTGGACAGTGTGGTGGCATAGAGTGTGTTGGACAATGTGTTGGACAGTGTGGTAGCATAGAGTGTGTTGGACAGTGTGTTGGACAGTGTGTTGGACAGTGTGGTGGCATAGAGTGTGTTGGACAGTGTGGTAGCATAGAGTGTGTTGGACAGTGTGTTGGACAGTGTGTTGGACAGTGTGTTGGACAGTGTGGTAGCGTAGAGTGTGTTGGACAGTGTGTTGGACAGTGTGTTGGACAGTGTGGTGGCATAGAGTGTGTTGGACAGTGTGGTAGCATAGAGTGTGTTGGACAGTGTGTTGGACAGTGTGTTGGACAGTGTGGTAGCGTAGAGTGTGTTGGACAGTGTGTTGGACAGTGTGTTGGACAGTGTGGTGGCACAGAGTGTGTTGGACAGTGTGTTGGACAGTGTGTTGGACAGTGTGGTAGCATAGAGTGTGTTGGACAGTGTGGTAGCATAGAGTGTGTTGGACAGTGTGTTGGACAGTATGTTGGACAGTGTGGTGGACAGTGTGTTGGACAGTGTGGTAGCATAGAGTGTGTTGGACAGTGTGGTAGCATAGAGTGTGTTGGACAGTGTGGGCATAGAGTGTGTTGGACAGTGTGGGCATAGAGTGTGTTGGACAGTGTGGTAGCGTAGAGTGTGTTGGACAGTGTGTTGGACAGTGTGGTGGACAGTGTGTTGGACAGTGTGGTAGCATAGAGTGTGTTGGACAGTGTGGTAGCATAGAGTGTGTTGGACAGTGTGGGCATAGAGTGTGTTGGACAGTGTGGGCATAGAGTGTGTTGGACAGTGTGGTAGCGTAGAGTGTGGTGGACAGTGTGTTGGACAGTGTGGTAGCATAGAGTGTGTTGGACAGTGTGGGCATAGAGTGTGTTGGACAGTGTGGGCATAGAGTGTGTTGGACAGTGTGGTAGCGTAGAGTGTGTTGGACAGTGTGTTGGACAGTGTGTTGGACAGTGTGTTGGACAGTGTGGTGGCACAGAGTGTTTTGTAGGCGTTGACAGGTGGGAAGGCGCAGTGTGAAGTATGACAGCTGATTCATCGTCTCCCGTCTCCCTGTGATGTATGTGCAGTGTGGTGAGCAGGTCTGAGCTGGCGCTGGGTGGTTCTCAGCCGCCAACTACAGTCACGACTACAGTACAGACGTCTAAGGAGCTGCCTGGCTGAGTTAACAGCAGGGATGATGTCTGCTCTGTAGTGGAGAAATGGAGAGGAGAGGGGGAGGGAGGGGGGACAGGAAAGGAGAGCAGAGGACAAGGGAGAGACGGGAGAGAGAGAAGGGGAGAGACGGGAGAGGAGAAAAGAGAAGTGAGAGGAGAAGGGGAGAGACAGGAGAAGGAGAAGAGAAGGGAGAGGAGAAGGGAGAGAGACGGGAGAAGGAGAAACGGGAGAGACGGGGAGAGGAGAAGGGGAGACGACGGGAGATGAGAAGGAGAGAGACGAGGAGATGAGAAGAGAGAGAGAAGGGAGAGGAGAAGGGGAGAGGAGAGGAGAAGGGGAGAGACAGGAGGAGAGATGAGGAGAGGAGAAGGGGAGAGACGGGAAGAGGAGAGGAGAAGGGGAGAGAAGGAGAGGAGAGATGGGAGAGGAAGAAGGGAGAGATGGGAGAGGAGAAGGGAGAGAGACGAGGAGAGGAGAGGAGAAGAAGGGAGAGACGGAGAGGAGAAGGAGAGACAGGAGGAGAGGAGAAGGGAGAGACGGGAGAGGAAGAAGGGGGAGGGACGGGAGAGGAGAAGAGAAGGGATAGATGGAAGAGGAGAGAAGGGGAGAGATGGAAGAGGAGAGAGGAGAAGGGAGAGACGGGAGGAGAGGAGAAGGGGGAGAGACGGGAGAGGGGGAGAGGAGAGGAGAAGGGGAGAGACGGGGAGAGAGAGAATGGGAGAGACGGGAGAGGAGAAGGAGAGGAGACCGGAGAGAGAGAAGGCGGAGAGAGGAGAGGAGGAGGAGGAAGGGGGAGACGGAGAGAGGAGAAGGGGAGACGGGAGAGGAGAAGGGGAGAGACGGAGAGGAGAAGGGGAGAGGAAGAGAGAAGAGAGGAGAGAGAGGAGAAGAGACGGGAGAGAGAGGGAGAGACGGGAGAGGAGAAGGGGAGAGGAGAAGGGAGAGACGGGAGATGAGAAGGGAGAGACGGGAGAGGAGAGGAGAAGGGAGAGATGAGAAGAGAGGAGAAGGAGAGACTGGAGAGGAGAAGGAGAGAGACGGGAGAGGAAGAAGGGGAGAGATGGAAGAGGAGAGGAG
This sequence comes from Oncorhynchus gorbuscha, assembly GCF_021184085.1. Classification (NCBI taxonomy): domain Eukaryota; kingdom Metazoa; phylum Chordata; class Actinopteri; order Salmoniformes; family Salmonidae; genus Oncorhynchus; species Oncorhynchus gorbuscha. Next base: position 5,368 of record NW_025757347.1, read on the forward strand.
AAGGGGAGAGATGGAAGAGGAGAGGAGGAGGAGGAGATGAGGAGAGGAGAGGAGAAGGGGAGAGACGGGGAGGAGAGGAGAAGGGGAGAGACGGGAGAGGAGAGGAGAAGGGGAGAGACGGGAGAGGAGAAGGGAGAGACGGGAGAGGAGAAGGAGAGAGACCGGGGAGGAAGACGGGAGGGGAGACGGGAGAGGAGACGGAGAGGGGGGAGAGGAGAAGGGGGAGAGACGGGAGAGGAGAAGGGGAGAGGATGGGAGAGGAGAAGGGGAGAGATGGGAGAGGA
>NW_025757348.1:0-2500 GCF_021184085.1 Oncorhynchus gorbuscha
CTCCATTCCTCTCTCCTCCTCATTCCTCTCTCCTCCTCTCCATTCCCTCTCTCCTCATGTGCATCCCTCTCTCTCTTCTCCATCCCTCTCTTCTCCTCTCCATCCCTCTCTCCTCCTATCCATTCCTCTCTCCTCTCCATTCCTCTCCCCTCCTCTCCATTCCTCTCTCCTCCTCTCCATTCCTTTCTCCTCCTCATTGCTCTCCATCTCTCTCCTCCTCTCCATTCATTTCTCCTCTCATTCCTCTCTCCATCCTCTCCCCTCCTCTCAATCCTCTCCTCCTCTCCATTCCTCCTCCTCTCATCCTCTCTCCTCCTCTCCATTCCTCTGTCCTCCTCTCCATTCCTCTCTCCTCCTCTCCATTCCTTTCTCTCCTCTCCATTCCTCTCCATCTCTCTCCTCCTCTCCATTTCCTCTCTCCTCCCTCTCCATCCCTCTCTCCATCTCTTCCTCCTCTCAATCTCCATTTCTCTCTCCTCCTCTCCATTCCTCTCCATCCTCCTCCCCCATTCCTCTTCCTCTCTCCATTCCACTCTCCCTCTCTCTCCATTCCTCTCTCCTCTCTCCATTCTCTCTTCCTCCTCTCCATCCCTCTCCCTCCCCTCTCCATTCCTCACATCCCCTCCCTACATCCTCCTCTCCATTCCTCTCCTCCTCTCCATCCTTCTCTCACCTCTCCATCCCTCTCTCCTCCTCTCCATTCCCCTCTCCTCTGTTCATCCATCCCTCTCTCTTCCTCTTCATTTCACTCTCCATCCTCTCCCTCTCCATTTCTCTCTCCTCCTCTCCATTCCCCTCTCCTCTCCATCTCTCTCTACTCCTCTCCATCCCTCTCTCATCCTCTCCATCCCTCTCCACTCCTCTCAATCCCTCTCCCCCCTCTCCATTCCTCTCTCCTCCTCATTCCTCTCTCCTCCTCTCCATCCCTCTCTCCTCCTCTCCATTCCTCTACATCCTCCTCTCTATTCCTCTCTCCTCCTCTCCATTCCTTTCTCCTCCTCTCCATTCCTATCCATCTCTCTCCTCCTCTCCATTCCTCTCTCCTCCTCTCCATTCCTCTCTCCATCCCTCTCCCCTCCTCTCAATCCCTCTCTCCTCCTCTCCATTTCTCTCTCCTCCTCTCCATTCCTCTCCCCTCATCTGCAAACCTCTCTCTTTCCTCTCCATCCCTCTCTCCTCCTATCCATTCCTCTCTCCTCCTCTCCATTCCTCTCTCCTCTCCATTCCTCTCTCCTCCTCTCCATTCCTCTCTCCTCCTCTCCATCCCTCTCTCCTCCTCTCCATCCCTCTCTCCTCCTCTCCATTCCTCTACATCCTCCTCTCCATCCCTCTTTCCTCCTCTCCATTCCTCTCTCCTCCTGTCCATCCCTCTCTCCTCCTCTCCATCCCTCTCTCCTTCCCTCTTCATTCCTCTCCATCCCTCCTCTATACTCTTCTCCTCCTCTCCATTCCCTCTCTCTCTCCCATCCTTCCTCTCCTCTCCCTCTCCCTTTCCCTCCTCTCCCTCCTCTTCATCCCTTTATCCTCTACAGAACCTCTCCCATCTCTCTCCTCCTCTCCATCCCTCTCTCCTCCTCTCCATCCCTCTCCCCTCCTCTCAATCCCTCTCCCCCTCTATCCCTCTCCTCCTCATTCCTCTCTCCCCCTCACCTCTCCATCCCTCTCTCCTCCTCTCCATTCTCTACATCCTCCTATCCATTTCCTCCTCCTCTCCATTCCTCTCCCTCTCCTTTCCTCTCTCCTTTCCATTCCTTTCTCCTCCTCCATTCTCCATTCCTTTCTCCTCCTCTCCATTCCTCTCTCCATCCCTCTCCCTCCTCTCCATCCCTCTCTCCTCCTCTCCATTTCTCTCTCTCCTCTCCCATTCCTCTCTCTCCATCCCTCTCCCCTCCTCCTCCATCATTCCTCTCTCCTCTCTCCATTCCTCTCTCCTCTCCATTTCTCTCTCTCATCTCTCTCCCTCCTCTCCATCCCTCTCTCCTCCTCTCCATCCTCTCTCCTCCTCTCCATTCCTCTACATCCTCCTCTCCATTCTTCTCTCCTCCTCTCCATCCCTCTCCATCTCTCTCTCCTCAGTTCTAAGGACATCTCCCTGCCTCGCCCTTACTACATGGCAGACGAGGATGATGGCGACCCTTCTGTCTGCTCTCTCGCCCAGGACAAACGGCATCATGGCGTGCACCGGCGTCCCGGCCCGCCGAGAACTAGGGCGTGCCTGCTGCCTGGACAGGACGATGTGACACACAGACAGGGTTTGGGGCTGAGTCCTGAACCCCTGGTTAACGGGTCAGTTAGTGGGCCTGGACTGTGTGTCAACTGGAACCAGTATTACACGCTGTCTACAGGCCACAGCAACCCACATAAAGGAGCCATCAACTTCGACAATATCGCCTACGCTTGGATCGTCATCTTTCAGGTAGGGCTTTGATTGGGTGGTTTTGGACTTTCTTTTCTTAATTTGTATTGGTTGATCTTTGCTAGCTGAAGTGGCTAGATATGC
>NW_025757349.1:0-5649 GCF_021184085.1 Oncorhynchus gorbuscha
AGGGTCAGCCTAGAGGAATTTAGACCTGATTCATGTTACATGGCTATTATACGTGTCACTAGAGGTTAGACCTGATGTATGTTACATGGCTATTATAGGGTCACTAGAGGTTAGACCTGATGTATGTTACATGGCTAATAGGGTCACTAGGGTTGGACCTGATGTATGCTACATGGCTATTATAGGGTCACTAGAGGTTAGACCTGATGTATGTTACATGGCTATTATAGGGTCACTAGAGGTTAGACCTGATGTATGTTACATGGCTATTATAGGGTCACTAGAGGTTAGACCTGATGTATGTTACATGGCTATTATAGGGTCACTAGAGGTTAGACCTGATGTCATGTTACATGGCTATTATAGGGTCACTAGAGGTTAGACCTGATGTATGTTACATGGCTATTATAGGGTCACTAGAGGTTAGACCTGATGTATGTTACATGGCTATTATAGGGTCACTAGAGGTTAGACCTGATGTCATGTTACATGGCTATTATAGGGTCACTAGAGGTTAGACCTGATTCATGTTACATGGCTATTATAGGGTCACTAGAGGTTAGACCTGATTCATGTTACATGGCTATTATAGGGTCACTAGAGGTTAGACCTGATGTATGTTACATGGCTATTATAGGGTCACTAGAGGTTAGACCTGATGCATGTTACATGGCTATTATAGGGTCACTAGAGGTTAGACCTGATGTCATGTTACATGGCTATTATAGGGTCACTAGAGGTTAGACCTGATGTATGTTACATGGCTATTATAGGGTCACTAGAGGTTAGACCTGATGTATGTTACATGGCTATTATAGGGTCACTAGAGGTTAGACCTGATGTCATGTTACATGGCTATTATAGGGTCACTAGAGGTTAGACCTGATGTATGTTACATGGCTATTATAGGGTCACTAGAGGTTAGACCTGATGTATGTTACATGGCTATTATAGGGTCACTAGAGGTTAGACCTGATGTCATGTTACATGGCTATTATAGGGTCACTAGAGGTTAGACCTGATGTATGTTACATGGCTATTATAGGGTCACTAGAGGTTAGACCTGATGTATGTTACATGGCTATTATAGGGTCACTAGAGGTTAGACCTGATGTATGTTACATGGCTATTATAGGGTCACTAGAGGTTAGACCTGATGTATGTTACATGGCTATTATACGGTCACTAGAGGTTAGACCTGATGTCATGTTACATGGCTATTATAGGGTCACTAGAGGTTAGACCTGATGTATGTTACATGGCTATTATAGGGTCACTAGAGGTTAGACCTGATGTATGTTACATGGCTATTATAGGGTCACTAGAGGTTAGACCTGATGTATGTTACATGGCTATTATAGGGTCACTAGAGGTTAGACCTGATGTATGTTACATGGCTATTATAGGGTCACTAGAGGTTAGACCTGATGTATGTTACATGGCTATTATAGGGTCACTAGAGGTTAGACCTGATGTATGTTACATGGCTATTATAGGGTCACTAGAGGTTAGACCTGATGTATGTTACATGGCTATTATAGGGTCACTAGTGGTTAGACCTGATGTATGTTACATGGCTATTATAGGGTCACTAGAGGTTAGACCTGATGTATGTTACATGGCTATTATACGGTCACTAGAGGTTAGACCTGATGTCATGTTACATGGCTATTATAGGGTCACTAGAGGTTAGACCTGATGTATGCTACATGGCTATTATAGGGTCACTAGAGGTTAGACCTGATGTATGTTACATGGCTATTATAGGGTCACTAGAGGTTAGACCTGATGTATGTTACATGGCTATTATGGGGTCACTAGAGGTTAGACCTGATGTATGTTACATGGCTATTATAGGGTCACTAGAGGTTAGACCTGATGTATGTTACATGGCTATTATAGGATCACTAGAGGTTAGACCTGATGTATGTTACATGGCTATTATAGGGTCACTAGAGGTTAGACCTGATGTATGTTACATGGCTATTATACGGTCACTAGAGGTTAGACCTGATGTCATGTTACATGGCTATTATAGGGTCACTAGAGGTTAGACCTGATGTATGCTACATGGCTATTATATGGTCACTAGAGGTTAGACCTGATGTATGTTACATGGCTATTATAGGGTCACTAGAGGTTAGACCTGATTCATGTTACATGGCTATTATAGGGTCACTAGAGGTTAGACCTGATGTATGTTACATGGCTATTATAGGGTCACTAGAGGTTAGACCTGATGTATGTTACATGGCTATTATAGGGTCACTAGAGGTTAGACCTGATGTATGCTACATGGCTATTATAGGGTCACTAGAGGCTGGACCTGATGTATGTTACATGGCTATTATACGGTCACTAGAGGTTAGACCTGATGTATGCTACATGGCTATTATAGGGTCACTAGAGGTTAGACCTGATGTATGTTACATGGCTATTATAGGGTCACTAGAGGTTAGACCTGATGTATGTTACATGGCTATTATAGGGTCACTAGAGGTTAGACCTGATGTATGTTACATGGCTATTATAGGGTCACTAGAGGTTAGACCTGATGTATGTTACATGGCTATTATAGGGTCACTAGAGGTTAGACCTGATGTATGTTACATGGCTATTATAGGGTCACTAGAGGTTAGACCTGATGTATGTTACATGGCTATTATAGGGTCACTAGAGGTTAGACCTGATGTATGTTACATGGCTATTATAGGGTCACTAGAGGTTAGACCTGATGTATGTTACATGGCTATTATAGGGTCACTAGAGGTTAGACCTGATGTATGTTACATGGCTATTATAGGGTCACTAGAGGTTAGACCTGATGTATGTTACATGGCTATTATAGGGTCACTAGAGGTTAGACCTGATTCATGTTACATGGCTATTATAGGGTCACTAGAGGTTAGACCTGATTCATGTTACATGGCTATTATAGGGTCACTAGAGGTTAGACCTGATTCATGTTACATGGCTATTATACGGTCACTAGAGGTTAGACCTGATGTATGCTACATGGCTATTATAGGGTCACTAGAGGTTAGACCTGATGTATGTTACATGGCTATTATAGGGTCACTAGAGGTTAGACCTGATGTATGTTACATGGCTATTATAGGGTCACTAGAGGTTAGACCTGATGTATGTTACATGGCTATTATAGGGTCACTAGAGGTTAGACCTGATTCATGTTACATGGCTATTATAGGGTCACTAGAGGTTAGACCTGATGTATGTTACATAGCTATTATAGGGTCACTAGAGGTTAGACCTGATGTATGTTACATGGCTATTATAGGGTCACTAGAGGTTAGACCTGATGTATGTTACATGGCTATTATAGGGTCACTAGAGGTTAGACCTGATTCATGTTACATGGCTATTATAGGGTCACTAGAGGTTAGACCTGATTCATGTTACATGGCTATTATAGGGTCACTAGAGGTTAGACCTGATGTATGTTACATGGCTATTATAGGGTCACTAGAGGTTAGACCTGATTCATGTTACATGGCTATTATAGGGTCACTAGAGGTTAGACCTGATTCATGTTACATGGCTATTATAGGGTCACTAGAGGTTAGACCTGATGTATGTTACATGGCTATTATAGGGTCACTAGAGGTTAGACCTGATGTATGTTACATGGCTATTATAGGGTCACTAGAGGTTAGACCTGATGTATGTTACATGGCTATTATAGGGTCACTAGAGGTTAGACCTGATGTATGTTACATGGCTATTATAGGGTCACTAGAGGTTAGACCTGATGTATGTTACATGGCTATTATAGGGTCACTAGAGGTTAGACCTGATGTATGTTACATGGCTATTATAGGGTCACTAGAGGTTAGACCTGATGTATGTTACATGGCTATTATAGGGTCACTAGAGGTTAGACCTGATGTATGTTACATGGCTATTATAGGGTCACTAGAGGTTAGACCTGATGTATGTTACATGGCTATTATAGGGTCACTAGAGGTTAGACCTGATGTATGTTACATGGCTATTATACGGTCACTAGAGGTTAGACCTGATTCATGTTACATGGCTATTATAGGGTCACTAGAGGTTAGACCTGATGTATGCTACATGGCTATTATAGGGTCACTAGAGGTTAGACCTGATGTATGTTACATGGCTATTATAGGGTCACTAGAGGTTAGACCTGATGTATGTTACATGGCTATTATAGGGTCACTAGAGGTTAGACCTGATGTATGTTACATGGCTATTATAGGGTCACTAGAGGTTAGACCTGATGTATGTTACATGGCTATTATAGGGTCACTAGAGGTTAGACCTGATGTATGTTACATGGCTATTATAGGGTCACTAGTGGTTAGACCTGATGTATGTTACATGGCTATTATAGGGTCACTAGAGGTTAGACCTGATGTATGTTACATGGCTATTATACGGTCACTAGAGGTTAGACCTGATTCATGTTACATGGCTATTATAGGGTCACTAGAGGTTAGACCTGATGTATGCTACATGGCTATTATAGGGTCACTAGAGGTTAGACCTGATGTATGTTACATGGCTATTATAGGGTCACTAGAGGTTAGACCTGATGTATGTTACATGGCTATTATAGGGTCACTAGAGGTTAGACCTGATGTATGTTACATGGCTATTATAGGGTCACTAGAGGTTAGACCTGATGTATGTTACATGGCTATTATAGGATCACTAGAGGTTAGACCTGATGTATGCTACATGGCTATTATAGGGTCACTAGAGGCTGGACCTGATGTATGTTACATGGCTATTATACGGTCACTAGAGGTTAGACCTGATGTACGCTACATGGCTATTATAGGGTCACTAGAGGTTAGACCTGATGTATGTTACATGGCTATTATAGGGTCACTAGAGGTTAGACCTGATGTACGCTACATGGCTATTATAGGGTCACTAGAGGCTGGACCTGATGTATGTTACATGGCTATTATACGGCCACTAGAGGTTAGACCTGATGTACGCTACATGGCTATTATAGGGTCACTAGAGGTTAGACCTGATGTTTGTTACATGGCTATTATAGGGTCACTAGAGGTTAGACCTGATGTATGTTACATGGCTATTATAGGGTCACTAGAGGTTAGACCTGATTCATGTTACATGGCTATTATAGGGTCACTAGAGGTTAGACCTGATGTATGTTACATAGCTATTATAGGGTCACTAGAGGTTAGACCTGATTCATGTTACATGGCTATTATAGGGTCACTAGAGATTAGACCTGATGTATGTTACATGGCTATTATAGGGTCACTAGAGGTTAGACCTGATTCATGTTACATGGATATTATAGGGTCACTAGAGGTTAGACCTGATTCATGTTACATGGCTATTATAGGGTCACTAGAGGTTAGACCTGATTCATGTTACATGGCTATTATAGGGTCACTAGAGGTTAGACCTGATGTATGTTACATGGCTATTATAGGGTCACTAGAGGTTATTATAGAGGTTAGACCTGATGTACGCTACATGGCTATAATAGGGTCACTAGAGGTTAGACCTGATTCATGTTACATGGCTATTATAGGGTCACTAGAGGTTAGACCTGATTCATGTTACATGGCTATTATAGGGTCACTAGAGGTTAGACCTGATTCATGTTACATGGCTATTATA
>NW_025757350.1:0-5649 GCF_021184085.1 Oncorhynchus gorbuscha
AGTTAGTTCCCAGAGTACTCCTAAAGATGTGCTAGTTAGTTCCCAGAGTACTCCTAAAGATGTGATAGTTAGTTCCCAGAGTACTCCTAAAGATGTGCTAGTTAGTTCCCAGAGTACTCCTAAAGATGTGCTAGTTAGTTCCCAGAGTACTCCTAAAGATGTTCTAGTTAGTTCCCAGAGTACTCCTAAAGATGTGCTAGTTAGTTCCCAGAGTACTCCTAAAGATGTGCTAGTTAGTTCCCAGAGTACTCCTAAAGATGTGCTAGTTAACTCCCAGAGTACTAAAGATGTGCTAGTTAGCTCCCAGATTACTAAAGATGTGCTAGTTAACTCCCAGAGTATTAAAGATGTGCTAGTTAACTCCCAGAGAACTAAAGATGTGCTAGTTAGCTCCCAGATTACTAAAGATGTGATAGTTAGTTCCCAGAGTACTAAAGATGTGCTAGTTAGTTCCCAGAGTACTCCTAAAGATGTGCTAGTTAGTTCCCAGAGTACTCTAAAGATGTGCTAGTTAACTCCCAGAGTACTCCTAAATATGTGCTAGTTAACTCCCAGAGTACTCCTAAAGATGTGCTAGTTAGCTCCCAGATTACTAAAAATGTGCTAGTTATCTCAGAGTGCTCCTAAAGATGTGCTAGTTAACTCCCAGAGTACTAAAGATGTGCTAGTTAGTTCCCAGAGTACCCCTAAAGATGTGATAGTTAACTCCCAGAGTACTAAAGATGTGCTAGTTAACTCCCAGAGTACTCCTAAATATGTGCTAGTTAACTCCCAGAGTACTAAAGATGTGCTAGTTAACTCCCAGAGTACTCCTAAATATGTGCTAGTTAACTCCCAGAGTACTCCTAAATATGTGCTAGTTAACTCCCAGAGAACTCCTAAAGATGTGCTAGTTAGCTCCCAGATTACTAAAAATGTGCTAGTTATCTCAGAGTGCTCCTAAAGATGTGCTAGTTAACTCCCAGAGTACTAAAGATGTGCTAGTTAGCTCCCAGATTACTAAAGATGTGCTAGTTAACTCCCAGAGTACTAAAGATGTGCTAGTTAACTCCCAGAGAACTAAAGAGGTGCTAGTTAGCTCCCAGATTACTAAAGATGTGATAGTTAGTTCCCAGAGTACTAAAGATGTGCTAGTTAGTTCCCAGAGTACTCCTAAAGATGTGCTAGTTAGTTCCCAGAGTACTCCTAAAGATGTGCTAGTTAACTCCCAGAGTACTCCTAAATATGTCCTAGTTAACTCCCAGAGTACTCCTAAAGATGTGCTAGTTAGCTCCCAGATTACTAAAAATGTGCTAGTTATCTCAGAGTGCTCCTAAAGATGTGCTAGTTAACTCCCAGAGTACTAAAGATGTGCTAGTTAGCTCCCAGATTACTAAAGATGTGCTAGTTAACTCCCAGAGTACTAAAGATGTGCTAGTTAACTCCCAGAGAACTAAAGATGTGCTAGTTAGCTCCCAGATTACTAAAGATGTGATAGTTAGTTCCCAGAGTACTAAGGATGTGCTAGTTAGTTCCCAGAGTACTCCTAAAGATGTGCTAGTTAGTTCCCAGAGTACTCCTAAAGATGTGCTAGTTAGTTCCCAGAGTACTCCTAAAGATGTGCTAGTTAGTTCCCAGAGTACTCCTAAAGATGTGATAGTTAGTTCCCAGAGTACTCCTAAAGATGAGCTAGTTAGTTCCCAGAGTACTCCTAAAGATGTGCTAGTTAGTTCCCAGAGTACTCCTAAAGATGTTCTAGTTAGTTCCCAGAGTACTCCTAAAGATGTGCTAGTTAGTTCCCAGAGTACTCCTAATGATGTGCTAGTTAGTTCCCAGAGTACTCCTAAAGATGTGCTAGTTAACTCCCAGAGTACTAAAGATGTGCTAGTTAGCTCCCAGATTACTAAAGATGTGCTAGTTAACTCCCAGAGTATTAAAGATGTGCTAGTTAACTCCCAGAGAACTAAAGATGTGCTAGTTAGCTCCCAGATTACTAAATATGTGATAGTTAGTTCCCAGAGTACTAAAGATGTGCTAGTTGGTTACACAAGTACTCCTAAAGATGTACTGGATTAGTTCCCAGAGTATACTAAAGATGTGCTAGTTAACTCCTGAGTACTCCCTAAATATGTGCTAGTTAACTCCCAGAGTACTCCTAAAGATGTGCTAGTTAGCTCCCAGATTACTAAAAAATCTGCTAGTTATCTCAGGTGCTCCTAAAGATGTGCTAGTTAACTCAGAGTACTAGATGTTAACTGGGAAGATGGATTAACTCCCAGATACAAAGATGTGCTAGTTAACTCCATAGAGCACCCAAACATGTGCTGAGTTAACTCCAGAAACAAAGATGTATTGAAGAATCTAGAGAATCTCAGCCTGATAAAAGGAAGTTAACCCCTAGAGAATTCTAAAGATGTGCTAGTTAACTACCAGAGGAAATTCTAAAGATGTGCTAGTTAGTCTGACACAAAAATGTAAGAAGTTCAGAGTACTAAAGATGTGCTAGTTAACTCCCAGAGAACTAAATATGTGCTAGTTAACTCCCAGAGTACTAAAGATGTGCTAGTTAACTCCCAGAGTACTCCTAAATATGTGCTAGTTAACTCCCAGAGTACTCCTAAAGATGTGCTAGTTAACTCCCAGAGTACTAAAGATGTGCTAGTTAGCTCCCAGATTACTAAAGATGTGCTAGTTAACTCCCAGAGTACTAAAGATGTGCTAGTTAACTCCCAGAGAACTAAAGATGTGCTAGTTAACTCCCAGAGAACTCCTAAAGATGTGATAGTTAGTTCCCAGAGTACTAAAGATGTGCTAGTTAGTTCCTAGAGTACTCCTAAAGATGTGCTAGTTAGTTCCCAGAGTACTCCTAAAGATGTGCTAGTTAACTCCCAGAGTACTCCTAAAGATGTGCTAGTTAGCTCCCAGATTACTAAAAATGTGCTAGTTATCTCAGAGTGCTCCTAAAGATGTGCTAGTTAACTCCCAGAGTACTAAAGATGTGCTAGTTAGTTCCCAGATTACTAAAGATGTGCTAGTTAACTCCCAGAGTATTAAATATGTGCTAGTTAACTCCCAGAGAACTAAAGATGTGCTAGTTAGCTCCCAGATTACTAAAGATGTGATAGTTAGTTCCCAGAGTACTAAGGATGTGCTAGTTAGTTCCCAGAGTACTCCTAAAGATGTGCTAGTTAGTTCCCAGAGTACTCCTAAAGATGTGCTAGTTAGTTCCCAGAGTACTCCTAAAGATGTGCTAGTTAGTTCCCAGAGTACTCCTAAAGATGTTCTAGTTAGTTCCCAGAGTACTCCTAAAGATGTGCTAGTTAGTTCCCAGAGTACTCCTAAAGATGTGCTAGTTAGTTCCCAGAGTACTCCTAAAGATGTGCTAGTTAACTCCCAGAGTACTAAAGATGTGCTAGTTAGCTCCCAGATTACTAAAGATGTGCTAGTTAACTCCCAGAGTATTAAATATGTGCTAGTTAACTCCCAGAGAACTAAAGATGTGCTAGTTAGCTCCCAGATTACTAAAGATGTGATAGTTAGTTCCCAGAGTACTAAAGATGTGCTAGTTAGTTCCCAGAGTACTCCTAAAGATGTGCTAGTTAGTTCCCAGAGTACTCCTAAAGATGTGCTAGTTAGTTCCCAGAGTACTCCTAAAGATGTGCTAGTTAGTTCCCAGAGTACTCCTAAAGATGTGATAGTTAGTTCCCAGAGTACTCCTAAAGATGTGCTAGTTAGTTCCCAGAGTACTCCTAAAGATGTGCTAGTTAGTTCCCAGAGTACTCCTAAAGATGTTCTAGTTAGTTCCCAGAGTACTCCTAAAGATGTGCTAGTTAGTTCCCAGAGTACTCCTAAAGATGTGCTAGTTAGTTCCCAGAGTACTCCTAAAGATGTGCTAGTTAACTCCCAGAGTACTAAAGATGTGCTAGTTAGCTCCCAGATTACTAAAGATGTGCTAGTTAACTCCCAGAGTATTAAAGATGTGCTAGTTAACTCCCAGAGAACTAAAGATGTGCTAGTTAGCTCCCAGATTACTAAAGATGTGATAGTTAGTTCCCAGAGTACTAAAGATGTGCTAGTTAGTTCCCAGAGTACTCCTAAAGATGTGCTAGTTAGTTCCCAGAGTACTCCTAAAGATGTGCTAGTTAACTCCCAGAGTACTCCTAAATATATGTAGTTAACTCCCAGAGTACTCCTAAAGATGTGCTAGTTAGCTCCCAGATTACTAAAAATGTGCTAGTTATCTCAGAGTGCTCCTAAAGATGTGCTAGTTAACTCCCAGAGTACTAAAGATGTGCTAGTTAGTTCCCAGAGTACCCCTAAAGATGTGATAGTTAACTCCCAGAGTACTAAAGATGTGCTAGTTAACTCCCAGAGTACTCCTAAATATGTGCTAGTTAACTCCCAGAGTACTAAAGATGTGCTAGTTAACTCCCAGAGTACTCCTAAATATGTGCTAGTTAACTCCCAGAGTACTCCTAAATATGTGCTAGTTAACTCTAGAGTACTAAAGATGTGCTAGTTAGCTCCCAGATTACTAAAAATGTTAGTTATCTCCAGATTACTAAAGATGTGCTAGTTAACTCCCAGAGTACTAAAGATGTGCTAGTTAGCTCCCAGAGAACTAAAGATGTGCTAGTTAACTCCCAGATTACTAAAGATGTGCTAGTTAACTCCCAGAGAACTAAATATGTGCTAGTTAGCTCCCAGATTACTAAAGATGTGAGTTAGTTCCAGAGTACTAAATATGTGCTAGTTAGTTCCCAGAGTACTCCTAAAGATGTGCTAGTTAGTTCCCAGAGTACTTCTAAAGATGTGCTAGTTAACTCCCAGAGTACTCCTAAATATGTGCTATGTTAACTCCCCAGAGTACCTCCTAAAGATGTGCTAGTTAGCCCCAGATTACTAAAATGTGCTAGTTATCTCAGAGTGCTCCTAAAGATGTGCTAGTTAACTCCCAGAGTACTAAAGATGTGCTAGTTAGCTCCCAGAGTACTAAAGATGTGCTAGTTAACTCCCAGAGAACTAAAGATGTGCTAGTTAGCTCCCAGATTACTAAAGATGTGATAGTTAGTTCCCAGAGTACTAAGGATGTGCTAGTTAGTTCCCAGAGTACTCCTAAAGATGTGCTAGTTAGTTCCCAGAGTACTCCTAAAGATGTGCTAGTTAGTTCCCAGAGTACTCCTAAAGATGTGCTAGTTAGTTCCCAGAGTACTCCTAAAGATGTGATAGTTAGTTCCCAGAGTACTCCTAAAGATGTGCTAGTTAGTTCCCAGAGTACTCCTAAAGATGTGCTAGTTAGTTCCCAGAGTACTCCTAAAGATGTTCTAGTTAGTTCCCAGAGTACTCCTAAAGATGTGCTAGTTAGTTCCCAGAGTACTCCTAAAGATGTGCTAGTTAGTTCCCAGAGTACTCCTAAAGATGTGCTAGTTAACTCCCAGAGTACTAAAGATGTGCTAGTTAGCTCCCAGATTACTAAAGATGTGCTAGTTAACTCCCAGAGTATTAAAGATGTGCTAGTTAACTCCCAGAGAACTAAAGATGTGCTAGTTAGTTCCCAGATTACTAAAGATGTGATAGTTAGTTCCCAGAGTACTAAAGATGTGCTAGTTAGTTCCCAGAGTACTCCTAAAGATGTGCTAGTTAGTTCCCAGAGTACTCCTAAAGATGTGC
>NW_025757351.1:0-5648 GCF_021184085.1 Oncorhynchus gorbuscha
GTAGATACAGCCCTGTCAGTAGTAGACAGCCAATCCATGTAGATTGTCATTAGTAGTAGACAGCCAATCCATGTAGATACAGCCCTGTCATTAGTAGTAGACAGCCAATCCATGTAGATACCCTGTCATTAGTAGTAGACAGCCAATCCAACATGTAGATACAGCCCTGTCATTAGTAGTAGACAGCCAATCCATGTAGATACAGCCCTGTCATTAGTAGTAGACAGCCAATCCAACATGTAGATACAGCCCTGTCATTAGTAGTAGACAGCCAATCCATGTAGATACAGCCCTGTCATTAGTAGTAGACAGCCAATCCATGTAGATACAGCCCTGTCATTAGTAGTAGACAGCCAATCCATGTAGATGTCATTAGTAGTAGACAGCCAATCCATGTAGATACAGCCCTGTCATTAGTAGTAGACAGCCAATCCCATGTAGATACAGCCCTGTCATTAGTAGTAGACAGCCAATCCTGTAATTAGTAGTAGACAGCCAATCCATGTAGATACAGCCCTGTCATTAGTAGTAGACAGCCAATCCATGTAGAACATTAGTATAGACAGCCCCCATGTAGATCATTAGTAGTAGACAGCCAATCCAACATGTAGATACAGCCCTGTCATTAGTAGTAGACAGCCAATCCATGTAGATACAGCCCTGTCATTAGTAGTAGACAGCCAATCAACATGTAGATACAGCCCTGTCATTAGTAGTAGACAGCCAATCCATGTAGATACAGCCCTGTCATTAGTAGTAGACAGCCAATCCATGTAGATAAGCAGTCCTGTCATTAGTGTAGATATCCATGTATGACAGCCAATCCATGTATATACAGCCCTGTCATTAGTAGTAGACAGCCAATCCATGTAGATACAGCCCTGTCATTAGTAATAGACAGCCAATCCATGTAGATACAGCCCTGTCATTAGTAGTAGCCAATCCATGTATATACAGCCCCAAGTTGTCCAATCCATGTAGATACAGACCTGTCATTAGTAGTAGACAGCCAATCCATGTAGATACAGCCCTGTCATTAGTAGTAGACAGCCAATCCCATGTAGATACAGCCCCATTAGTAGTCATGTAGATACAGCCCTGTAGTAGACAGCCAATCCATGTAGATACAGCCCTGTCATTAGTAGTAGACAGCCAATCAACATGTAGATACAGCCCTGTCATTAGTAGTAGACAGCCAATCATGTAGATACAACATGTAGATACAGCCCTGTCATTAGTAGTAGACAGCCAATCCATGTAGATACAGCCCTGTCATTAGTAGAGTAGCCAATCCAGCCTGTCATTAGTATAGACAGCCAATCCAACATGTAGATACAGCCCTGTCATTAGTAGTAGACAGCCAATCCATGTAGATACAGCCCTGTCATTAGTAGTAGACAGCCAATCCAACATGTAGATACAGCCCTGTCATTAGTAGTAGACAGCCAATCCAATCCAGCCCTGTCATTAGTAGTAGACAGCCCTGTCATTAGTAGTAGACAGCCAATCCATGTAGATACAGTCCTGTCATTAGTAGTAGACAGCCAATCCATGTAGATACAGCCCTGTCATTAGTAATAGACAGCCAATCCATGTAGATACAGCCCTGTCATTAGTAGTAGACAGCCAATCAAACATGTAGATACAGCCCTGTCAGTAGTAGACAGCCAATCCATGTTGATACAGCCCTGTCATTAGTAGTAGACAGCCAATCCATGTAGATACAGCCCTGTCATTAGTAGTAGACAGCCAATCCATGTAGATACAGCCCTGTCATTAGTAGTAGACAGCCAATCCAACATGTAGATACAGCCCTGTCATTAGTAGTAGACAGCCAATCCATGTAGATACAGCCCTGTCATTAGTAGTAGACAGCCAATCCAACATGTAGATACAGCCCTGTCATTAGTAGTAGACAGCCAATCCATGTAGATACAGCCCTGTCATTAGTAGTAGACAGCCAATCCAACATGTAGATACAGTCCTGTAATTAGTAGTAGACAGCCAATCCATGTAGATACAGTCCTGTCATTAGTAATAGACAGCCAATCCATGTAGATACAGCCCTGTCATTAGTAGTAGACAGCCAATCCATGTAGATACAGCCCTGTCATTAGTAGTAGACAGCCAATCCAACATGTAGATACAGCCCTGTCATTAGTAGTAGACAGCCAATCCATGTAGATACAGCCCTGTCATTAGTAGTAGACAGCCAATCCATGTAGATACAGCCCTGTCATTAGTAGTAGACAGCCAATCCATGTAGATACAGCCCTGTCATTAGTAGTAGACAGCCAATCCATGTAGATACAGCCCTGTCATTAGTAGTAGACAGCCAATCCAACATGTAGATACAGCCCTGTCATTAGTAGTAGACAGCCAATCCAACATGTAGATACAGCCCTGTCATTAGTAGTAGACAGCCAATCCATGTAGATACAGCCCTGTCATTAGTAGTAGACAGCCAATCCATGTAGATACAGCCCTGTCATTAGTAGTAGACAGCCAATCCATGTAGATACAGCCCTGTCATTAGTAGTAGACAGCCAATCCAACATGTAGATACAGCCCTGTCATTAGTAGTAGACAGCCAATCCATGTAGATACAGCCCTGTCATTAGTAGTAGACAGCCAATCCATGTAGATACAGCCCTGTCATTAGTAGTAGACAGCCAATCCAACATGTAGATACAGCCCTGTCATTAGTAGTAGACAGCCAATCCAACATGTAGATACAGCCCTGTCATTAGTAGTAGATACACATTAGTAGTAGACAGCCAATCCATGTAGATACAGCCCTGTCATTAGTAGTAGACAGCCAATCCATGTAGATACAGCCCTGTCATTAGTAGTAGACAGCCAATCCAACATGTAGATACAGCCCTGTCATTAGTAGTAGACAGCCAATCCATGTAGATACAGCCCTGTCATTAGTAGTAGACAGCCAATCCCAGCCCTGTCATTAGTAGTACAGCCAATCCATGTAGATACAGTCATTAGTAGTAGACAGCCAATCCATGTAGATACAGCCCTGTCATTAGTAGTAGACAGCCAATCCATGTAGATACAGCCCTGTCATTAGTAGTAGACAGCCAATCCAACATGTAGATACAGCCCTGTCATTAGTAGTAGACAGCCAATCCATGTAGATACAGCCCTGTCATTAGTAGTAGACAGCCAATCCAACATGTAGATACAGCCCTGTCATTAGTAGTAGACAGCCAATCCATGTAGATACAGTCCTGTCATGTAGATACAGTCATTAATAGACAGCCAATCCATGTAGATACAGTCCTGTCATTAGTAGTAGACAGCCAATCCATGTAGATACAGCCCTGTCATTAGTAGTAGACAGCCAATCCAACATGTAGATACAGCCCTGTCATTAGTAGTAGACAGCCAATCCATGTAGATACAGCCCTGTCATTAGTAGACAGCCAATAGTAGACAGCCCCAATAGACAGCCAACATGTAGATACAGCCCTGTCATTAGTAGTAGACAGCCAATCCATGTAGATACAGCCCTGTCATTAGTAGTAGACAGCCAATCCATGTAGATACAGCCCTGTCATTAGTAGTAGACAGCCAATCCATGTAGATACAGCCCTGTCATTAGTAGTAGACAGCCAATCCAACATGCAGTTCAGGAAAAATAGTCACTTCCTGAGATCTGTATTCAAATATATATTGCTTTATCAGATCTGTAATCAATTTTTTTTTTAAAGTAGTCACTTTCTGAGATCTGTATTGAAATAGCTTAAAATAGTTATTTGGGGAGTATCTGTATTGAAATAGTCACCACCAAAGTTACTGTTTGTTCCTCCCCCAAAATAATTACTTTCCACAAACCATAGTTAAATCTATAGTTATCCGAAGTCTGTTACCCATAATTCCTTGTATAACATATTAAACACTAGAGAAGAACTGAGCTCTAGTCAGGATACACAGGCACTCCACCTTCCTTTCAATATTGAACAAACAAAATACAAACATACTAAATATTTGCAATATAAATTCATAACATTTAAAATGTTCTAACTAAATGTTTTATTTAGTGTGATGTTTGCAAGGCTAGTGAACTGATTTGGATAAGATTACCCTATTCCACAAGAAAAGGAGCAATGTTGAGGTTGCATTTGGAGCATTTTTTGAAGACTATATAGCATGATAATACCATGAGATAACTGAAGACTATATAGCATGATAATACCATGAGATAACTGAAGACCAGCATGTTTTTGTGTGTGTGCGTGTGTGTGTGTGTGTGTGTGTGTGTGTGTGTGTGTGTGTGTGTGTGTGTGTGTGTGTGTGTGTGTGTGTGTGTGTGTGTGTGTGTGTGTGTGTGTGTGTGTGTGTGTGTGTGTGTGTGTGTGTGTGTGTGTGTGTGTGTGTGTGTGTGTGTGTGTGTGTGTGTGTGTGTGTGTGCGTATATCATGTCTTCTTAACACACAGCCAAGTATGGTGACTCACGGTTTAGAGAATCCCTTGGCATTGAGCCAGGCGGTGACCTGCGGTGGGCTGGAGTCTAAGGTGAGAGGAGGAGAGGAGCTGCTGTCTGAGGGCGCTCTACCCTGAAGTTACGGCCCGGAGGATTGGACTTATTAGTAGTGATCCTCTTCAACAACTCATCATTCACCTCATCCATCTGGTGTGTCAGCTGGGAAAGGGAGGGAGAGGGAGGATCAATGGCAGGGAAGAGCGAGAGACGAGGGGAAAGAAGACAGAATGAGAGAACAGAGCATGTGGAGAACAGAGAGACAGGGGAAGTAACTGTTTAAAGTATACCTGCTCATCTATAAGTGCAGAGGTCCTCGTAGCTAAGATGAGCAAACTCGTAAAAACCTTGAGCTCAGATAAGCAGTTATCTAGATTGTGTAGTAGTAAATGGCAGCTATGAGACTCACATTCTTTGAAGCGGCCCATGTCAAAGCTCTCCCCTCTACCTAGAGAGCTGGACGGAGAGGTAGGGCTGTAGGGCTGGCCAACCAGAGGTGACACAGACACACACAGAGACAAAAGAAAGACACATGAAAGGACGTTAATAATTAATGAATAGATTGGATTTATATAGTGCTTATCCAGATGCTCTTACATAATGTCAAATGCTGTCAGGGAGAACATGTTAATTTTTCAAAAAATGTTTGATAATGTTTGAAAATGTGTTCAACTGGTTTCCAGGATGCATTGGTACAGGGCTTGTAAAGTACAGAGAAGGGGTGGTATCATGAAGATGTGTGTGTGTGGTGTGTTTTACAAGTATAGAGGGAGTGTGCATAACTGAGTGTGTGTGTTTATGATAATGTGTGTGTGTGTGTTTATGATAATGTGTGTGTGTTTATGATAATGTGTGTGTTTATGATAATGTGTGTGTGTGTGTGTTTATGATAATGTGTGTGTGTGTGTGTTTATGATAATGTGTGTGTTTATGATAATGTGTGTGTGTGTGTGTTTATGATAATGTGTGTGTGTGTGCATTCTAAAGTGTGTGTTTATGATAACGTGTGTGTGTGTGTGTGTTTATGATAATGTGTGTGTGTGTGTGTTTATGATAATGTGTGTGTGTTTATGATAATGTGTGTGTGTTTATGATAATGTGTGTGTGTGTTTATGATAATGTGTGTGTGTTTATGATAATGTGTGTGTGTTTA
>NW_025757352.1:0-5648 GCF_021184085.1 Oncorhynchus gorbuscha
AGCAGTGGTCACCAAACTACGGCCCGCGGGCCGGATACGGCCCATCAGCACATTTGGCCCGGCCCTCTGAACAATACCAGAGACGCTATCGAATTTTTTTCCTATTTGGCCTCCAGAAAAAAAATCCTAGGCCCGGCCCTGTCAAAGAGAGAACGGAATAATGGCGAAAAGGTTAGGTAAGAGAAAATTTGATTCAGAATGCAGGGTATTTAACCTGCAGTGGACAAACGATTATTTTTTTGTTCAATGCAAAGAAAAGGCTGTTTGTCTCATCTGTCAAGAGACGGTGGCGGTTGTCATGTTTTGTCATTTATTATCTTGTCTTGTCCCTGTGCTTCCCATTCTATTCGTTTCCCTCTGCTGGTCTTATTAGGTTCTTTCCCTCTTTCTATCCCTCTCTCTCCCCCTCCCTCTCTCACTCTCTCGCTCTCCCTTCTCTCTATCGTTCCGTTCCTGCTCCCAGCTGTTCCTATTCCCCTAATCAATCATTTAGTCTTCCCACACCTGTTCCCGATCCTTTCCCCTGATTAGAGTCCCTATTTCTTCCTTTGTGTTCCGTTCCTGTCCTGTCGGTTCCGTGTTTAGTATTCACCGTGCTGTGTTTGCGTATCGCCCTGTCGTGTCGTGTTTTCCTCAGATGCTGCGTGGTGAGCAGGTGTCTGAGTCTGTCTGGTTCGAGTGCCTTCCCGAGGCAACCTGCTGTTCACCTGCTGTTCAAGTTCGAGTCTCCTGTTTGTCCTCGTCATATCGAGTGAAAGTTGTGTTTTTTTGTTTGTATTTTCTTTACTGGATTAAAGACTCTGTTTTCGCCAAGTCGCTTTTGGGTCCTCTTTCACCTCCATGACAGAAGGAACCGACCAAGGAATGGACCCAGCGACTTCAGACGCTCGTTACACTGCCGTCGAGATCCAAGGAGCCATGCTCGGCAGACACGAGCAGGAATTGTCTGCTGCTCGCCATGCCGTGGAGAACCTGGCCGCTCAGGTTTCCGACCTCTCTGGACAGTTCCAGAGTCTACGTCTCGTGCCACCTGTTACTTCCTGGCCTGCCGAGCCTCCAGAACCTAGGGTTAATAACCCACCTTGCTACTCCGGGCAGCCCACTGAGTGCCGCTCCTTTCTCACGCAGTGTGAGATTGTGTTCTCTCTCCAACCCAACACATACTCTAGAGAGAGAGCTCGGGTTGCTTACGTCATTTCACTCCTTACTGACCGGGCTCGAGAATGGGGCACAGCTATCTGGGAGGCAAGGGCTGATTGCTCTAACAAGTTCCAGAACTTTAAAGAGGAGATGATTCGGGTTTTTGACCGTTCAGTTTTTGGTAGGGAGGCTTCTAGGGCCCTGGCTTCCTTATGCCAAGGTGAACGGTCCATAACGGATTATTCTATTGAGTTTCGCACTCTTGCTGCCTCTAGTGAGTGGAACGAGCCGGCGCTGCTCGCTCGTTTTCTGGAGGGACTCCACGCAGTGGTTAAGGATGAGATTCTCTCCCGGGAGGTTCCTTCAGATGTGGACTCTTTGATTGCTCTCGCCATCCGCATAGAACGACGGGTAGATCTTCGTCACCGGGCTCGTGGAAGAGAGCTCGCATCAACGGTGTTTCCCTGCTCCGCATCGCAACCATCTCCCTCCTCTGGCTCAGAGACTGAGCCCATGCAGCTGGGAGGGATTCGCATCTCGACTAAGGAGAGGGAACGGAGGATCACCAACCGCCTGTGCCTCTATTGCGGAGTTGCTGGACATTTTGTTAATTCATGTCCAGTAAAAGGCCAGAGCTCATCTGTAAGCGGAGGGCTACAGGTGAGCGCAACTACTCAAGTCTCTCCATCAAAATCCTGCACTACTTTGTCGGTCCATCTACGCTGGACCGGTTCGGGTGCTACATGTAGTGCCTTGATAGACTCTGGGGCTGAGGGTTGTTTCATGGACGAAGCATGGGTTCGGAAACATGACATTCCTTTCAGAGAGTTAGAGAAGCCTACGCCCATGTTCGCCTTAGATGGTAGTCATCTTCCCAGTATCAGATTTGAGACACTACCGTTAACCCTCACAGTATCTGGTAACCACAGTGAGACTATTTCTTTTTTGATTTTTCGTTCACCGTTTACACCTGTTGTTTTGGGTCATCCCTGGCTAGTATGTCATAATCCTTCTATTAATTGGTCTAGTAATTCTATCCTATCCTGGAACGTTTCTTGTCATGTGAAGTGTTTAATGTCTGCCATCCCTCCCGTTTCTTCTGTCCCTACTTCTCAGGAGGAACCTGGCGATTTGACAGGAGTGCCGGAGGAATATCATGATCTGCGCACGGTCTTCAGTCGGTCCCGAGCCAACTCCCTTCCTCCTCACCGGTCGTATGATTGTAGTATTGATCTCCTTCCGGGGACCACTCCTCCTCGGGGTAGACTTTACTCTCTGTCGGCTCCCGAACGTAAGGCTCTCGAGGATTATTTGTCTGTGTCTCTTGACGCCGGTACCATAGTGCCTTCTTCCTCTCCGGCCGGGGCGGGGTTCTTTTTTTGTTAAGAAGAAGGACGGTACTCTGCGCCCTGCGTGGATTATCGAGGGCTGAATGACATAACGGTTAAGAATCGTTATCCGCGTCCCCTTATGTCATCAGCCTTCGAGATTCTGCAGGGAGCCAGGTGCTTTACTAAGTTGGACCTTCGTAACGCTTACCATCTCGTGCGCATCAGAGAGGGGGACGAGTGGAAAACGGCGTTTAACACTCCGTTAGGGCATTTTGAGTACCGGGTTCTGCCGTTTGGTCTCGCCAATGCGCCAGCTGTTTTTCAGGCATTAGTTAATGATGTTCTGAGAGACATGCTGAACATCTTTGTTTTTGTCTATCTTGACGATATCCTGATTTTTTCTCCGTCACTCGAGATTCATGTTCAGCACGTTCGACGTGTTCTACAGCGCCTTTTAGAGAATTGTCTCTACGTAAAGGCTGAGAAGTGCTCTTTTCATGTCTCCTCCGTTACTTTTCTCGGTTCCGTCGTTATTTCCGCTGAAGGCATTCAGATGGATTCCGCTAAGGTCCAAGCTGTCAGTGATTGGCCCGTTCCAAGGTCACGTGTCGAGTTGCAGCGCTTTTAGGTTTCGCTAATTTCTATCGGCGTTTCATTCGTAATTTCGGTCAAGTTGCTGCCCTCTCACAGCTCTTACTTCTGTCAAGACGTGTTTTAAGTGGTCCGGTTCCGCCCAGGAGCTTTTGATCTTCTAAAAAGAACGTTTTACGTCCGCTCCTATCCTCGTTACTCCTGACGTCACTAGACAATTCATTGTCGAGGTTGACGCTTCAGAGGTAGGCGTGGGAGCCATTCTATCCCAGCGCTTCCAGTCTGACGATAAGGTTCATCCTTGCGCTTATTTTTCTCATCGCCTGTCGCCATCTGAGCGCAACTATGATGTGGGTAACCGTGAACTGCTCGCCATCCGCTTAGCCCTAGGCGAATGGCGACAGTGGTTGGAGGGGGCGACCGTTCCTTTTGTCGTTTGGACAGACCATAAGAACCTTGAGTACATCCGTTCTGCCAAACGACTTAATGCCCGTCAAGCTCGTTGGGCGTTGTTTTTCGCTCGTTTCGAGTTTGTGATTTCTTACCGTCCGGGTAGCAAGAACACCAAGCCTGATGCCTTATCCCGTCTGTTTAGTTCTTCTGTGGCTTCTACTGATCCCGAGGGGATTCTTCCTTATGGGCGTGTTGTCGGGTTAACAGTCTGGGAATTGAAAGACAGGTTAAGCAAGCACTCACGCACACTGCGTCGCCGCGCGCTTGTCCTAGTAACCTCCTTTCGTTCCTGTTTCCACTCGTCTGGCTGTTCTTCAGTGGGCTCACTCTGCCAAGTTAGCTGGTCATCCCGGTGTTCGAGGCACTCTTGCGTCTATTCGCCAGCGCTTTGGTGGCCGACTCAGGAGCGTGACACGCGCCGTTTCGTGGCTGCTTGTTCGGACTGCGCGCAGACTAAGTCGGGTAACTCTCCTCCTGCCGGTCGTCTCAGACCGCTCCCCATTCCTTCTCGACCATGGTCTCACATCGCCTAGACTTCATTACCGGTCTGCCTTTGTCTGCGGGGAAGACTGTGATTCTTACGGTTGTCGATAGGTTCTCTAAGGCGGCACATTTCATTCCCCTCGCTAAACTTCCTTCCGCTAAGGAGACGGCACAAATCATTATCGAGAATGTATTCAGAATTCATGGTCTCCCGTTAGACGCCGTTTCAGACAGAGGCCCGCAATTCACGTCACAGTTTTGGAGGGAGTTCTGTCGTTTGATTGGTGCGTCCGTCAGTCTCTCTTCCGGGTTTCATCCCCAGTCTAACGGTCAAGCAGAGAGGGCCAATCAGACGATTGGTCGCATACTACGCAGCCTTTCTTTCAGAAACCCTGCGTCTTGGGCAGAACAGCTCCCCTGGGCAGAATACGCTCACAATTCGCTTCCTTCGTCTGCTACCGGGTTATCTCCGTTTCAGAGTAGTCTGGGTTACCAGCCTCCTCTGTTCTCATCCCAGCTTGCCGAGTCCAGCGTTCCCTCCGCTCAAGCGTTTGTCCAACGTTGTGAGCGCACCTGGAGGAGGGTGAGGTCTGCACTTTGCCGTTACAGGGCACAGACTGTGAGAGCCGCCAATAAACGCAGGATTAAGAGTCCAAGGTATTGCTGCGGCCAGAGTGTGGCTTTCCACTCGCAACCTTCCTCTTACGACAGCTTCTCGTAAGTTGACTCCGCGGTTCATTGGTCCGTTCCGTGTTTCCCAGGTCGTCAATCCTGTCGCTGTGCGACTGCTTCTTCCGCGACATCTTCGTCGCGTCCATCCTGTCTTCCATGTCTCCTGTGTTAAGCCCTTTCTTCGCACCCCGTTCGTCTTCCCTCCCCCCTCCCGTCCTTGTCGAGAGCGCACCTATTTACAAGGTACATAAGATCATGGACATGCGTTCTCGGGACGGGGTCACCAATACTTAGTGGATTGGGAGGGTTACGGTCCTGAGGAGAGGAGTTGGGTTCCGTCTCGGGACGTGCTGGACCGTTCACTCATCGATGATTTCCTCCGTTGCCGCCAGGATTCCTCCTCGAGTGCGCCAGGAGGCGCCGGTGAGTGGGGGTACTGTCATGTTTTGTCATTTATTATCTTGTCTTGTCCCTGTGCTTCCCATTCTATTTGTTTCCCTCTGCTGGTCTTATTAGGTTCTTTCCCTCTTTCTATCCCTCTCTCCCCTCCCTCTCTCACTCTCTCGCTCTCCCTTCTCTCTATCGTTCCGTTCCTGCTCCCAGCTGTTCCTATTCCCCTAATCAATCATTTAGTCTTCCCACACCTGTTCCCGATCCTTTCCCCTGATTAGAGTCCCTATTTCTTCCTTTGTGTTCCGTTCCTGTCCTGTCGGTTCCGTGTTTAGTATTCACCGTGCTGTGTTTGCGTATCGCCCTGTCGTGTCGTGTTTTCCTCAGATGCTGCGTGGTGAGCAGGTGTCTGAGTCTGTCTGGTTCGAGTGCCTTCCCGAGGCAACCTGCTGTTCACCTGCTGTTCAAGTTCGAGTCTCCTGTTTGTCCTCGTCATATCGAGTGAAAGTTGTGTTTTTTTGTTTGTATTTTCTTTACTGGATTAAAGACTCTGTTTTCGCCAAGTCGCTTTGGGTCCTCTTTCACCTC
>NW_025757353.1:0-5647 GCF_021184085.1 Oncorhynchus gorbuscha
CGCATGCTTACTTTGTCCATCACACCAGATGCAATCAGCACACGCAGGTTGAAATATCATAAGGAACTCTGAACCAACTGTAATAATTTGGGGATGGGTCTAAACACATGGCCATTTAGCTAGCTAGCTTGCTGTTGTTCGCTAATTTGTCCTGGGATATAAACATTGGATCATTGTCGAATTCTGTGTCACACAAAATTGTGTGTTCTCTACTCCGACAATAGTTAGTTTCTAGTAATCTCTCCTTCAGTCTGCTTCAGATTTCTTCTTCTTCTGCGGACCTTATATGCCGGGTTGGCAATCAACTTTTAAGGTGCATTGCCCACCACCAACTGGACTGGAGTGTGGACCTCAGTTCATCTTTCAATCACACATGTGGGTGTCATGTTTTGTCTTAGATTGTCTTGTTATTATGCTTTCCCTTCTGTTCGTTTCCCCCTGCTGGTCTTATTAGGTTCGTTCCCTTTTTCTATCCCTCTCTCTCCCCCTCCCTCTCTCTCCTCTCTCTATCGTTCCGTTCCTGCTCCCAGCTGTTCCTATTCCCCTAATCATCATTTAGTCTTCCCACACCTGTTCCTTATCTTTTCCCCTGATTAGAGTCCCTATTTCTTCCCTTGTTTTCCATTCCTGCCCTGTCGGATCATTGTCTATTGTTCACCGTGCTGTGTCTATGTATTGCCCTGTCGTGTCGTGTTTCCCTCAGATGCTGCGTGGTGAGCAGGTGTCTGAGTCTGCTACGTTCAAGTGCCTTCCCGAGGCAACCTGCAGTTCTTGATCAAGTCTCCAGTCTGTTCTCGTCATTACAAGTAGTATGCCTTTTGTTTGTAAAGTAACTTTACTGGATTAAAAACTCTGTTTTCGCCAAGTCGCTTTTGGGTCCTCATTCACCTGCATAACAGAAGGATCCGACCAAGGAATGGACCCAGCGACTACAGATGCTCGTAACACTGCCGTCGAGATCAGGGAGCCATGCTCGGCAGACACGAGCAGGAATTGTCTGCTGCTCGCCATGCCGTGGAGAACCTGGCCGCTCAGGTTTCCGACCTCTCTGGACAGTTCCAGAGTCTTCGTCTCGTGCCACCTGTTACTTCCTGGCCTGCCGAGCCTCCGGAACCTAGGGTTAATAACCCCACCTTGCTACTCCGGGCAGCCCACGGAGTCCGCTCCTTTCTCACCCAGTGTGATATTGTGTTCTCTCTCAACCCAACACATACTCTAGCGAGAGAGCTCGGGTTGCTTCTACGTCATTTCACTCCTTACTGGCCGGGCTCGAGTGGGGCACAGCTATCTGGGAGGCAAGGGCTGATTGTTCTAACAATTACCAGAACTTTAAAGAGGAGATGATTCGGGTTTTGACCGTTCAGTTTTGGTAGGAGGCTTCTAGGGCCCTGGCTTCCCTATGCCAAGGTGATCGATCCATAACGGATTACTCTATAGAGTTTCGCACTCTTGCTGCCTCTAGTGACTGGAACGAGCCGGCGCTGCTCGCTCGTTTTCTGGAGGACTCCACGCAGTGGTCAAGATGAGATTCTCTCTCGGGAGGTTCCTTCCAGTGTGGACTCTTTGATTGCTCTCGCCATCCGCATAGACGGACGGGTAGATCTTCGTCACCAGGCTCGTGGAAGAGAGCTCGCGTCAACGGTGTTTCCCTGCTCATCGCAACCATCTCCCTCCTCTGGCTCAGAGACTGAGCCCATGCAGCTAAGGAGGTATTCGCATCTCGACCAAGGAGAGGGAACGGAGGATCACCAACCGCCTGTGCCTCTGTGCGGATTTGATGGACATTTTGTCAATTCATGTCAGTAAAAGGCCAGAGCTCATCAGTAGCGGAGGGCTACTGGTGAGCGCTACTACTCAGGTCTCTTCATCTAGATCCTGTACTACTATGTCGGTCCATCTACGCTGGACCGGTTCGGGTGCTACATGCAGTGCCTTGATTGACTCTGGGGCTGAGGGTTGTTTCATGGACGAAGCATGGGCTCGGAAACATGACATTCCTTTCAGACAGTTAGACAAGCCTATGCCCATGTTTGCCTTAGATGGTAGTCATCTTCCCAGTATCAGATTTGAGACACTACCTTTAACTCTCACAGTATCTGGTAACCACAGTGAGACTATTTCTTTTTGATTTTTCGTTCACCTTTTACACCTGTTGTTTTGGGTCATCCCTGGCTAGTATGTCATAATCCTTCTATTAATTGGTCTAGTAATTCTATCCTATCCTGGAGCGTTTCTTGTCATGTGAAGTGTTTAATGTCTGCCATCCCTCCCATTTCGTCTGTCCCCACTTCTCAGGAGGAACCTGGCGATTTGACAGGAGTGCCGGAGGAATATCATGATCTGCGCACGGTCTTCAGTCGGTCCCGAGCCAACTCCCTTCCTCCTCACCGGTCGTATGATTGTAGTATTGATCTCCTTCGGGGACCACTCCTCCTCGGGGTAGACTATACTCTCTGTCAGCTCCCGCAACGTAAAGGCTCTCGAGGATTATTTATCTGTGTCTCTTGGCCGGTACCATAGTGCCTTCTTCCTCTCCGGCCGGGCGGGGTTCTTTTGTTAAGAAGAAGGACGGTACTCTGCGCCCCTGCGTGGATTATCGAGGGCTGAATGACATAACGGTTAGAATCGTTATCCGCTTCCCCTTATGTCATCAGCCTTCGAGATTCTGCAGGGAGCCAGGTGCTTTACTAAGTTGGACCTTCGTAATGCTTACCATCTCGTGCGCATCAGAGGGGGACGAGTGGAAAGCGGCGTTTAACACTCCGTTAGGGCATTTTGAAGTACCGGGTTCTGCCGTTTGGTCTCGCCAATGCCAGCTGTTTTCAGGCATTAGTTAATGATGTTCTGAGAGACATGCTGAACATCTTTGTTTTTGTCTATCTTGTGATATCCTGATTTTTTCACCGTCACTCGAGATTCATGTTCAGCACGTTCGACGTGTTCTACAGCGCCCTTTTAGAGAATTGTCTCTACGTAAAGGCTGAGAAGTGCTCTTTTCATGTCTCCTCGTTTACTTTTCTCGGTTCCGTTATTTCCGCTGAAGGCATTCAGATGGATTCCGCTAAGGTCCAAGCTGTCAGTGATTGGCCCGTTCAAGGTCACGTGTCGAGTTGCAGCGCTTTTTAGGTTTCGCTAATTTATCGGCGTTTCATTCGTAATTTCGGTCAAGTTGCTGCCCCTCTCACAGCTCTTACTTCTGTCAAGGCGTGTTTTAAGTGGTCCGGTTCCGCCCAGGGAGCTTTTGATCTTCTAAAAGAACGTTTTACGTCCGCTCCTATCCTCGTTACTCCTGACGTCACTAGACAATTCATTGTCGAGTTGGCGCTTCAGAGGTGGCGTGGGAGCCATTCTATCCCAGCGCTTCCAGTCTGACGATAAGGTTCATCCTTGCGCTTATTTTTCTCATCGCCTGTCGCCATCTGAGCGCAACTATGATGTGGGTAACCGTGAACTGCTCGCCATCCGCTTAGCCCTAGGCGAATGGCGACAGTGGTTGGAGGGCGACCGTTCCTTTGTCGTTTGGACAGACCATAAGAACCTTGAGTACATCCGTTCTGCCAAACGACTTAATGCCCGTCAAGCTCGTTGGGCGTTGTTTTCGCTCGTTTCGAGTTTGTGATTTCTTACCGTCCGGGTAGCAAGAACACCAAGCCTGATGCCTTATCCCGTCTGTTTAGTTCTTCTGTGGCTTCTACTGGTCCCGAGGGATTCTTCCTTATGGGCGTGTTGTCGGGTTGACAGTCTGGGGAATTGAAAGACAGGTTAAGCAAGCACTCACGCACACTGCGTCGCCGCGCGCTTGTCCTAGTAACCTCCTTTTCGTTTTCCTGTTTCCACTCGTCTGGCTGTTCTTCAGTGGGCTCACTCTGCCAAGTTAGCTGGTCATCCCGGTGTTCGAGGCACTCTTGCGTCTGTCGCCAGCGCTTTTGGTGGCCGACTCAGGAGCGTGACACGCGCCGTTTCGTGGCTGCTTGTTCGGACTGCGCGCAGACTAAGTCGGGTAACTCTCCTCCTGCCGGTCGTCTCAGACCGCTCCCCATTCCTTCTCGACCATGGTCTCACATCGCCCTAGACTTCATTACCGGTCTGCCTTTGTCTGCGGGAAGACTGTGATTCTTACGGTTGTCGATAGGTTCTCTAAGGCGGCACATTTCATTCCCCTCGCTAAACTTCCTTCCGCTAAGGAGGACGGCACAAATCATTATCGAGAATGTGTTCAGAATTCATGGCCTCCCGTTAGACGCCGTTTCAGACAGAGGCCCGCAATTCACGTCACAGTTTTGGAGGAGTTCTGTCGTTTGATTGGTGCGTCCGTCAGTCTCTCTTCGGGTTTCATCCCCAGTCTAACGGTCAAGCAGAGAGGGCCAATCAGGCGATTGGTCGCATGCTACGCAGCCTTTCTTTCAGAAACCCTGCGTCTTGGGCAGAACAGCTCCCTTGGGCAGAATACGCTCACAGCTCGCTTCCTTCGTCTGCTACCGGGTTATCTCCGTTTCAGAGTAGTCTGGGTTACTAGCCTCCTCTGTTCTCATCCCAGCTTGCCGAGTCCAGCGTTCCCTCCGCTCAAGCGTTTGTCCAACGTTGTGAGCGCACCTGGAAGGGTGAGGTCTGCACTTTGCCGTTACAGGGCACAGACTGTGAGCCGCCAATAAACGCAGGGATTAAGAGTCCAAGGTATTGTTGCGGCCAGAGAGTGTGGCTTTCCACTCGCACCCCTTCCTCTTACGACAGCTTCTCGTAAGTTGACTCCGCGGTTCATTGGTCCGTTCCGTGTCTCCCAGGTCGTCAATCCTGTCGCTGTGCGACTCTTCTTCCCACGACATCTTCGTCGCGTCCATCCTGTCTTCCATGTCTCCTGTGTCAAGCCCTTTCTTCGCACCCCCCCGTTCGTCTTCCCTCCCCCTCCCGTCCTTGTCGAGCGCACCTATTTACAAGGTACGTAAGATCATGGACATGCGTTCTCGAGGACGGGGTCACCAATACCAGTGGATTGGGAGGGTTACGGTCCTGAGGAGAGGAGTTGGGTTCCGTCTCGGGACGTGCTGGACCGTTCACTTATTGATGATTTCCTCCGTTGCCGCCAGGATTCCTCCTCGAGTGCGCCAGGAGCGCTCGGTGAGTGGGGGGTACTGTCATGTTTTGTCTTAGATTGTCTTGTTATTATGCTTTCCTTCTGTTCGTTTCCCCCTGCTGGTCTTATTAGGTTTTGTTCCCTTTTTCTATCCCTCTCTCTCCCCCTCCCTCTCTCCTCTCTCTATCGTTCCGTTCCTGCTCCCAGCTGTTCCTATTCCCCTAATCATCATTTAGTCTTCCCACACCTGTTCCTTATCTTTTCCCTGATTAGAGTCCCTATTTCTTCCCTTGTTTTCCGTTCCTGCCCTGTCGGATCCCTTGTCTATTGTTCACCGTGCTGTGTCTATGTATTGCCCTGTCGTGTCGTGTTTCCCTCAGATGCTGCGTGGTGAGCAGGTGTCTAGTCTGCTACGTTCAAGTGCCTTCCCGAGGCAACCTGCAGTTCTTGATCAAGTCTCCAGTCTGTTCTCGTCATTACGAGTAGTATTATACCTTTTGTTTGTAAAGTAACTTTACTGGATTAAAAACTCTGTTTTCGCCAAGTCGCTTTTGGGTCCTCATTCACCTGCATAAC
>NW_025757354.1:0-5645 GCF_021184085.1 Oncorhynchus gorbuscha
TAAAATAGCATGAAGGTATAATGTACAGACAAGGTATGGTAGGATGTGAATACGGTGAGTAAACCTAGGTATTGAATAGTGAAGAGAGAGAGATGTTGTCTCTAGAAACATCATTGAAACCAGAATGTCATTGCATGTGTGGGTGGTGGAACTAATAAGTTGGATAAGGTGTAGTAGGCAGGACAGAGGCTCTATGACTGAAATAAGCCAACAAACACTAACCAGAACAGCAATGGACAAGACAAATTGACATTCAGGAAGCATCATAGTCGAGTGATCAAAAGATTCAGTGAGTGGAGAGGTTGGTTGAAGTCACGGCGATTTAGGCAGACTAGCCAGGCCATGGTATAAACTAGCATAGGATGGAATCTGTTGTTAGCCACCTCCCTTCTAGTTCGTCAGTAGATTAGTGGGGTTCCACACTAACAATAGTCTGGATTATAGGCCCAGAAAAACATAATAATAATAGAAACAAATAAATTGTCCGATTGTCTATTCTGAGAGCACCCGGTAAGACAGCTAACGGTTAGCAGGCCGCAGATGAAGCGTTCAGGTGTCGCGGCGTAAGAGCCAGCCAGATCTCCTTCGGGTAGATAACGTCGGCAGTCAGTTGTGAAGGCCGGTGGGACTCCGCGTAGGCAGTAAAACGAGGTCCGGATAGGTGACTGCAGCCCAGGAGTGATTGATGGAACTCAGGAGTGATTGACGGAGCTGGCTGGCTCGGGTAATTGATGTTTGCTCGGAGTCGACGAAAGCCGATAGTCACACGGATAGCAGCTAGCTAGCTGTGAGATCGAGTATGAATGTCCAGAGAGCAGTTGAAATCCAGGGACATAGGAGAGAAAAAGTGTAGTCCAGTATGTTCCGTTCCGAGCCGCGCTGTGTCGTACAAAACTGGCGATAGATTTTCGAGCTAAAGGATAGCTGATGACCACAAACCGTGGTTAGCTGAATACTAACGATTTGCCAGTAAAGAAGCTAACTAGCTTCTGTCTAGCTTCTGGCTAGCTTCTTGGAGGATTGCAGATTTGAGGTAAATAATACTTATTTATAAATATAAATTGGTGAGGCGGGTTGCAGGAGAGTGTTTTGAAGATGAGTTGATGGAAAATAAAAATAAAATGTATGTGAAAAAGTTGTAAATATATATATATATATACAGGACACGACAAGACGAGGACAAAAGACGTCTGAACTGCTATGCAATCTCGGATGTGAAATGAATGCAGCCTCCGGATAAATGGATTCCAGTTTGCAAAGAGTCAAATAAAGTTCGTTCAGAGCCATCGATGTGTCTGTTTGGGGGGGGGATATATACGGCTGTGATTATAATCGAAGAGAATTCTCTTGGTAGATAATGCGGTCTACATTTGATTGTGAGGAATTCTAAATCAGGTGAACAGAAGGATTTGAGTTCCTGTATGTTTCTTTCATCACACCATGTCTCATTAGCCATAAGGCATGCGCCCCTGCCCCTCTTCTTACCAGAAAGATGTTTGTTTCTGTTGGCGCGATGCGTGGAGAAACCCGCTGGCTGAACCACCTCCGATAGCGTCTCTCCAGTGAGCCATATTTCCGTGAAGCAAAGAACGTTACAGTCTCTGATGTCCCTCTGGAATGCTACCCTTGCTCGGATTTCATCAACCTTGTTGTCAAGAGACTGGACATTGGCGAGAAGAATGCTAGGGAGTGGTGCACGATGTGCCCGTCTCCGGAGTCTGACCAGAAGACTGCCTCGTTTCCCTCTTTTTCGGAGTCGTTATTTTGGGTCACTGCATGGGATCCATTCCGTTGTCCTGTTTGAAAGGCAGAACACAGGATCCGCGTCGCAAAAAACATATTCTTGGTCGTACTGATGGTGAGTTGACGCTGATCTTATATTCAGTAGTTCTTCTCGACTGTATGTAATGAAACCTAAGATGACCTGTGTCATGCAGGTGAAAGAGGACCCAAAAGCGACTTAACAGAAACAGAGTTTATTCAAGTCCAAACAGGGAATAACAGAAATCCTCTAGTCTGTAGAGGGGAATAACAGGAGAAGCGGCCACAGACTGCAGGTCGCTTCGGGTAGGCGCAGGCCGTAGTTGACAGAGACACCTGCTCACACGCAGCATCTGATGAAGGCAAAAAACACGACAGGACAGGGCGAAACACAATCACAGCACGGTGAATACTAAACAAGGAACCGACGGGACAGGAACGGAACACAAAGGAATAAATAGGGACTCCAATCAGGGGAAAGGATCGGGAACAGGTGTGGGAAGACTAAATGATGATTAGGGGAATAGGAACAGCTGGGAGCAGGAACGGAACGATAGAGAGAAGAGAGAGCGAGAGAGTGAGAGAGGGAGGGGGAGAGAGAGGGATAGAAAGAGGGAAAGAACCTAATAAGACCAGCAGAGGGAAACGAATAGAATGGGGAGCACAGGGACAAGACATGATAATAAATGACAAACATGACAGTACCCCCCACTCACCGAGCGCCTCCTGGCGCACTCGAGGAGGAATCCTGGCGGCAACGGAGGAAATCATCGATGAGTGAACGGTCCAGCACGTCCCGAGACGGAACCCAACTCCTCTCCTCAGGACCGTAACCCTCCCAATCCACTAAGTATTGGTGACCCCGTCCCCGAGAACGCATGTCCATGATCTTATGTACCTTGTAAATAGGTGCGCTCTCGACAAGGACGGGAGGGGGAGGGAAGACGAACGGGGGTGCGAAGAAAGGGCTTAACACAGGAGACATGGAAGACAGGATGGACGCGACGAAGATGTCGCGGAAGAAGCAGTCGCACAGCGACAGGATTGACGACCTGGGAGACACGGAACGGACCAATGAACCGCGGAGTCAACTTACGAGAAGCTGTCGTAAGAGGAAGGTTGCGAGTGGAAAGCCACACTCTCTGGCCGCAACAATACCTTGGACTCTTAATCCTGCGTTTATTGGCGGCTCTCACCGTCTGTGCCCTGTAACGGCAAAGTGCAGACCTCACCCTCCTCCAGGTGCGCTCACAACGTTGGACAAACGCTTGAGCGGAGGGAACGCTGGACTCGGCAAGCTGGGATGAGAACAGAGGAGGCTGGTAACCCAGACTACTCTGAAACGGAGATAACCCGGTAGCAGACGAAGGAAGCGAACTGTGAGCGTATTCTGCCCAGGGGAGCTGTTCTGCCCAAGACGCAGGGTTTCTGAAAGAAAGGCTGCGTAGTATGCGACCAATCGTCTGATTGGCCCTCTCTGCTTGACCGTTAGACTGGGGATGAAACCCGGAAGAGAGACTGACGGACGCACCAATCAAACGACAGAACTCCCTCCAAAACTGTGACGTGAATTGCGGGCCTCTGTCTGAAACGGCGTCTAACGGGAGGCCATGAATTCTGAATACATTCTCAATAATGATTTGTGCCGTCTCCTTAGCGGAAGGAAGTTTAGCGAGGGGAATGAAATGTGCCGCCTTAGAGAACCTATCGACAACCGTAAGAATCACAGTCTTCCCCGCAGACAAAGGCAGACCGGTAATGAAGTCTAAGGCGATGTGAGACCATGGTCGAGAAGGAATGGGGAGCGGTCTGAGACGACCGGCAGGAGGAGAGTTACCCGACTTAGTCTGCGCGCAGTCCGAACAAGCAGCCACGAAACGGCGCGTGTCACGCTCCTGAGTCGGCCACCAAAAGCGCTGGCGAATAGACGCAAGAGTGCCTCGAACACCGGGATGACCAGCTAACTTGGCAGAGTGAGCCCACTGAAGAACAGCCAGACGAGTGGAAACAGGAACGAAAAGGAGGTTACTAGGACAAGCGCGAGCGACGCAGTGTGCGTGGAGTGCTGCTAGCAACCTGTCTTTCAATTCCCCAGACTGTTAACCCGGCAACACGCCCCTGAGGCGGCGACGCAGTGTGCGTGAGTGCTTGCTTAACCTGTCTTTCAATTCCCCAGACTGTTAACCCGACAACACGCCCATAAGGAAGAATCCCTCGGGATCAGTAGAAGCCACAGAAGAACTAAACAGACGGGATAAGGCATCAGGCTTGGTGTTCTTGCTACCCGGACGGTAAGAAATCACAAACTCGAAACGAGCGAAAAACAACGCCCAACGAGCTTGACGGGCATTAAGTCGTTTGGCAGAACGGATGTACTCAAGGTTCTTATGGTCTGTCCAAACGACAAAAGGAACGGTCGCCCCTCCAACCACTGTCGCCATTCGCCTAGGGCTAAGCGGATGGCGAGCAGTTCACGGTTACCCACATCATAGTTGCGCTCAGATGGCGACAGGCGATGAGAAAAATAAGCGCAAGGATGAACCTTATCGTCAGACTGGAAGCGCTGGGATAGAATGGCTCCCACGCCTACCTCTGAAGCGTCAACCTCGACAATGAATTGTCTAGTGACGTCAGGAGTAACGAGGATAGGAGCGGACGTAAAACGTTCTTTTAGAAGATCAAAAGCTCCCTGGGCGGAACCGGACCACTTAAAACACGTCTTGACAGAAGTAAGAGCTGTGAGAGGGGCAGCAACTTGACCGAAATTACGAATGAAACGCCGATAGAAATTAGCGAAACCTAAAAAGCGCTGCAACTCGACACGTGACCTTGGAACGGGCCAATCACTGACAGCTTGGACCTTAGCGGAATCCATCTGAATGCCTTCAGCGGAAATAACGGAACCGAGAAAAGTAACGGAGGAGACATGAAAAGAGCACTTCTCAGCCTTTACGTAGAGACAATTCTCTAAAAGGCGCTGTAGAACACGTCGAACGTGCTGAACATGAATCTCGAGTGACGGAGAAAAAATCAGGATATCGTCAAGATAGACAAAAACAAAGATGTTCAGCATGTCTCTCAGAACATCATTAACTAATGCCTGAAAAACAGCTGGCGCATTGGCGAGACCGAACGGCAGAACCCGGTACTCAAAATGCCCTAACGGAGTGTTAAACGCCGTTTTCCACTCGTCCCCCTCTCTGATGCGCACGAGATGGTAAGCGTTACGAAGGTCCAACTTAGTAAAGCACCTGGCTCCCTGCAGAATCTCGAAGGCTGATGACATAAGGGGAAGCGGATAACGATTCTTAACCGTTATGTCATTCAGCCCTCGATAATCCACGCAGGGGCGCAGAGTACCGTCCTTCTTCTTAACAAAAAGAACCCCGCCCCGGCCGGAGAGGAAGAAGGCACTATGGTACCGGCGTCAAGAGACACAGACAAATAATCCTCGAGAGCCTTACGTTCGGGAGCCGACAGAGAGTATAGTCTACCTCGAGGAGGAGTGGTCCCCGGAAGGAGATCAATACTACAATCATACGACCGGTGAGGAGGAAGGGAGTTGGCTCGGGACCGACTGAAGACCGTGCGCAGATCATGATATTCCTCCGGCACTCCTGTCAAATCGCCAGGTTCCTCCTGAGAAGTAGGGACAGAAGAAACGGGAGGGATGGCAGACATTAAACACTTCACATGACAAGAAACGTTCCAGGATAGGATAGAATTACTAGACCAATTAATAGAAGGATTATGACATACTAGCCAGGGATGACCCAAAACAACAGGTGTAAACGGTGAACGGAAAATCAAAAAAGAAATAGTCTCACTGTGGTTACCAGATACTGTGAGGGTTAAAGGTAGTGTCTCAAATCTGATACTGGGAA
>NW_025757355.1:0-5644 GCF_021184085.1 Oncorhynchus gorbuscha
GCAGTATCACATCTCTAACCTCTTCGACCACTATCTCCCTCCTGGTGGTCCTCTGTACCCAGCTACTGTAGTATCACATCTCTAACCTCTTCGACCACTATCACCTGCCCGGTGGTCCTCTGGCCCCAGCTACTGCAGTATCACATCTCTAACCTCTTCGACCACTATCGCCTGCCTGGTGGTCCTCTGTCCCCAGCTACTGCAGTATCACATCTCTAACCTCTTCGACCACTATCTCCTGCCCGGTGGTCCTCTGTCCCCAGCTACTGCAGTATCACATCTCTAACCTCTTCGACCACTATCTCTTGCCCGGTGGTCCTCTGGCCCCAGCTACTGCAGTATCACATCTCTAACCTCTTCGACCACTATCTCCTGTCTGTTGGTCCTCTGTCCCCAGCTACTGCAGTATCACATCCCTCTCCTCTTCGACCACTATCTCCTGCCTGGTGGTCCTCTGTCCCCAGCTACTGCAGTATCACATCTCTAACCTCTTCGACCACTATCTCCTGTCTGGTGGTCCTCTGTCCCCAGCTACTGCAGTATCACATCCCTCTCCTCTTCGACCACTATCTC
The DNA here is from genome assembly GCF_021184085.1 of Oncorhynchus gorbuscha. NCBI lineage: Eukaryota > Metazoa > Chordata > Actinopteri > Salmoniformes > Salmonidae > Oncorhynchus > Oncorhynchus gorbuscha. The sequence goes on from NW_025757355.1 coordinate 574, forward strand.
CCTCCTGGTGGTCCTCTGTCCCCAGCTACTGTAGTATCACATCTCTAACCTCTTCGACCACTATCTCCTGCCTGGTGGTCCTCTGTCCCCAGCTACTGCAGTATCACATCCCTCTCCTCTTCGGCCACTATCTCCTGCCTGGTGGTCCTCTGTCCCCAGCTACTGCAGTATCACATCTCTAACCTCTTCGACCACTATCTCCCTCCTGGTGGTCCTCTGTCCCCAGCTACTGCAGTATCACATCTCTAACCTCTTCGACCACTATCTCCTGCCGGGTGGTCCTCTGTCCCCAGCTACTGCAGTATCACATCTCAGCAGCTAATGGGGATCCATAATGAATACAAATGCACATTTTATAAATATGTTTTGCTACATACAGTATACATACATTTTACTTATACATGTTACATACATGGTACTTTTATATAAAGCAGTCACATAACAATAACACTTTACCAAACATAAACTCTTTAATCCCACCCCTCAACCCATCCCACCTATCACCATAGACCTTAGCTCTTTAATCCCACCCCTCAACCCATCCCACCTATCACCATAGACCTCAGCTCTATAATCCCACCTCTCTCAGCCCATCCCACCTATCACCATAGACCTCAGCTCTATAATCCCACCTCTCTCAGCCCATCCCACCTATCACCATAGACCTCAGCTCTATAATCCCACCTCTCTCAGCCCATCCCACCTATCAAAGTAGACCTCAGCTCTATAATCCCACCTCTCTCAGCCCATCCCACCTATCACCATAGACCTCAGCTCTTTAATCCCACCTCTCTCAGCCCATCCCACCTATCACCATAGACCTCAGCTCTATAATCCCATCTCTCTCAGCCCATCCCACCTATCACCATAGACCTCAGCTCTATAATCCCACCTCTCTCAGCCCATCCCACCTATCACCATAGACCTCAGCTCTTTAATCCCACCCCTCAGCCCATCCCACCTATCACCATAGACCTCAGCTCTTTAATCCCACCTCTCTCAGCCCATCCCACCTATCACCATAGACCACCTCTCTCAGCCCATCCCACCTATCACCATAGACCACCTCTCTCAGACCATCCCACCTATCACCATAGACCTCAGCTCTATAATCCCACCTCTCTCAGCCCATCCCACCTATCACCATAGACCTTAGCTCTTTAATCCCACCCCTCAACCCATCCCACCTATCACCATAGACCTCAGCTCTTTAATCCCACCCCTCAGCCCATCCCACCTATCACCATAGACCTCAGCTCTTTAATCCCACCTCTCTCAGCCCATCCCACCTATCACCATAGACCACCTCTCAGCCCATCCCACCTATCACCATAGACCACCTCTCTCAGCCCATCCCACCTATCACCATAGACCACCTCTCTCAGCCCATCCCACCTATCACCATAGACCACCTCTCTCAGACCATCCCACCAATCACCATAGACCTCAGCTCTATAATCCCACCTCTCTCAGCCCATCCCACCTATCACCATAGACCTTAGCTCTTTAATCCCACCCCTCAACCCATCCCACCTATCACCATAGACCTCAGCTCTATAATCCCACCTCTCTCAGCCCATCCCACCTATCACCATAGACCTCAGCTCTTTAATCCCACCCCTCAGCCCATCCCACCTATCACCATAGACCTCAGCTCTTTAATCCCACCTCTCTCAGCCCATCCCACCTATCACCATAGACCTCAGCTCTTTAATCCCACCCCTCAACCCATCCCACCTATCACCATAGACCTCAGCTCTTTAATCCCACCTCTCTCAGCCCATCCCACCTATCACCATAGACCTCAGCTCTTTAATCCCACCTCTCTCAGCCCATCCCACCTATCACCATAGACCACCTCTCAGCCCATCCCACCTATCACCATAGACCACCTCTCAGACCATCCCACCTATCACCATAGACCACCTCTCTCAGACCATCCCACCTATCACCATAGACCACCTCTCTCAGCCCATCCCACCTATCACCATAGACCACCTCTCCAGCCCATCCCACCTATCACCATAGACCACCTCTCTCAGCCCATCCCACCTATCACCATAGACCACCTCTCAGACCATCCCACCTATCACCATAGACCACCTCTCTCAGACCATCCCACCTATCACCATAGACCACCTCTCAGACCATCCCACCTATCACCATAGACCACCTCTCAGCCCATCCCACCTATCACCATAGACCACCTCTCTCAGACCATCCCACCTATCACCATAGACCACCCTCTCAGACCATCCCACCTATCACCATAGACCACCTCTCAGACCATCCCACCTATCACCATAGACCACCTCTCTCAGACCATCCCACCTATCACCATAGACCACCTCTCTCAGACCATCCCACCTATCACCATAGACCACCTCTCTCAGACCATCCCACCTATCACCATAGACCACCTCTCAGCCCATCCCACCTATCACCATAGACCACCTCTCAGCCCATCCCACCTATCACCATAGACCACCTCTCAGCCCATCCCACCTATCACCATAGACCACCATCGTTTGGTTTCCATGTGCCATATATCTTTCAATTGTAATGTGATGTTTTACAAAATGTTTGAACCTTTCAAATTGTATTTTATCCACAGATTGTGAGCTAAAGATGAACAACTTTCCTATGAGCATTACTATGTCATTTATTGACTGACTATGGCTTTCCAAATCGCCCAACACTGCCATTTGTAATGTTCATTTTAATTGCATTTTGTGAATTTTTTTACCATTCCTGAACCTGTGACCAGAAACAAGCTACACTGGGGCAATGAACAGAATAAATTATCTATTGATTCTGTCTCTTCGCAGCAAAATCTACAGAGCGGAGATTGCTGTATGCCCCATATGAACGTTTTAGCTGGAAATGTCTCAGTTACAAAAAAATATGAGTTTTCTAGTGTAATATTGAGGGCCACGGCTGATATGTCCTGTATACTGCTGTGTATCCTAACAGTACTTCCTCTGTGTATCCTAGCAGTACATCCTCTGTGTATCCTAGCAGTACATCCTCTGTGTATCCTAGCAGTACTTCCTCTGTGTATCCTAGCAGTACTTCATCTGTGTATCCTAACAGTGCTTCCTCTGTGTATCCTAGTAGTACTTCCTCTGTGTATCCTAGCAGTACTTCCTCTGTGTATCCTAGCAGTACTTCCTCTGTGTATCCTAGCAGTACTTCCTCTGTGGAGATGGTGCTACTGCTTCACATGTGCTGTTTGCTATCCCCATCAGCTCCTCACCGTACCAGACATCTGTGCCCCATGCAGCTCACCCTGAAGCGTTCTATGGCTTCTCTATCCACTGACCATGGAGCACGACAGCATTACGCCAAGTGGCCTGAGTGGCAGAGTCAGCCTGGCCCAGATCTGGCTTTCCCAAGTGGCCCTTTGGCCCAGATCTGTTCCAGACCGTGCCCAGACACCAACCTGGCTCACCAAACAAGAGCCATTGAAGCCCTGAATAGAAGTCTGGCCAATCGGCCATTCTGGTTTAATCTGTTTGTTTTTCACTTGCTGATCATCAATGCCATGCTAAAACTTTGGACCTGGTAACCAACACCAGGACCACTGTAGACTGGACCAGGTAGACTGGACCAGGTAACCAACACCACTGTAGACTGGACCTGGTAACCAACACCAACACCACTGTAGACTGGACCTGGTAACCAACACCAGTACCACTGTAGACTGGACCTGGTAACCAACACCAGTACCACTGTAGACTGGACCAGGTAACCAACACCAGTACCAGTGGGGACTGTTTGAGTGACAGATTCCAACAAGGTGTGTTTGGTTTGGCCAATCAGAATTCTCTCCATTAATGTTGTGTTGAATTTCTGTAAAGATGAAGCTCATGATAGCAGAGCAGCTAAGAACCCCAATGCATCATTACTCAGTGATTCATCATCCAATGCCCATTGGAATCTTTCTAGTAGAAACAACCCAACTACGCAGGTTCAGATCCAATGATGTGTCTATACACTAGATGACTGATAGGGGGCACTGTGTTGAAGCCACCGGGCTTCCATCTTGGTACTCTCCCACCATTGTAAACAATATTTGGAAGAAGCTACAAATTATACATTTGTATTCTATTACAGACACCTTACTGATAAATTATATTATGTGAGCTAAACATAAAAAATATAAAAAATAAAAAATAAAATATGTAAAAATCCTTGAAGTTTCATTGTTAGAGATGACTAATGTTACTGTCCACACGATAACAACAAAAGCATACTCAAATACATGTTATTCTGTCCTTTGAAATATTTAGTTGATATCCTGCAGAATTGCATTCATTGCTATGGATGACTGCTCCTAGTGAGGAGTACCTAGTTGTTTCAAAGCCTGCTCCTAGTGGGGAGTACCTAGTTGTTTCAAAGCCTGCTCCTAGTGGGGAGTACCTAGTTGTTTCAAAGCCTGCTCCTAGTGGGGAGTACCTAGTTGTTTCAAAGCCTGCTCCTAGTGGGGAGTACCTAGTTGTTTCAAAGCCTGCTCCTAGTGGGGAGTACCTAGTTGTTTCAAAGCCTGCTCCTAGTGGGGAGTACCTAGTTGTTTCAAAGCCTGCTCCTAGTGGGGAGTACCTAGTTGTTTCAAAGCCTGCTCCTACTGGGGAGTACCTAGTTGTTTCAAAGCCTGCTCCTACTGGGGAGTACCTAGTTGTTTCAAAGCCTGCTCCTACTGGGGAGTACCTAGTTGTTTCAAAGCCTGCTCTAGTGGGGAGTACCCTACCAGTTGTTTCAAGCCTGTCCTAGTGGGAGTACCTAGTTGTTTCAAAGCCTGCTCCTAGTGGGGAGTACCTAGTTGTTTCAAAGCCTGCTCCTACTGGGGAGTACCTAGTTGTTTCAAAGCCTGCTCCTAGTGGGAGTACCTAGTTGTTTCAAAGCCTGCTCCTAGTGGGAGTACCTAGTTGTTTCAAAGCCTGCTCCTAGTGGGGAGTACCTAGTTGTTTCAAGAAGCCTGCTCCTAGTGGGGAGTACCTAGTTGTTTCAAAGCCTGCTCCTAGTGGGAGTACCTATTTGTTTCAAAGCCTGCTCCTACTGGGAGTACCTA
>NW_025757356.1:0-5643 GCF_021184085.1 Oncorhynchus gorbuscha
CTATTAATTGGTCTAGTAATTCTATCCTATCCTGGAACGTTTCTTGTCATGTGAAGTGTTTAATGTCTGCCATCCCTCCGTTTCTTCTGTCCCTACTTCTCCAGGAGGAACCTGGCGATTTGACAGGAGTGCCGGAGGAATATCATGATCTACGGTCTTCAGTGGTCCCGAGCCAACTCCCTTCCTCCTCACCGGTCGTATGATTGTAGTATTGATCTCCTTCCGGGGGACCACTCCTCCTCGGGGTAGACTATACTCTCTGTCGGCTCCCGAACGTAAGGCTCTCGGGGATTATTTGTCTGTGTCTCTTGACGCCGGTACCATAGTGCCTTCTTCCTCTCCGGCCGGGGCGGGGTTTTTTTGTTAAGAAGGACGGTACTCTGCGCCCCTGCGTGGATTATCGAGGAGCTGAATGACATAACGGTTAAGAATCGTTATCCGCTTCCCCTTATGTCATCAGCCTTCGAGATTCTGCAGGGAGCCAGGTGCTTTACTAAGTTGGACCTTCGTAACGCTTACCATCTCGTGCGCATCAGAGAGGGGACGAGTGGAAGCGGCGTTTAACACTCCGTTAGGGCATTTTGAGTACCGGGTTCTGCCGTTTGGTCTCGCCAATGCGCCAGCTGTTTTTCAGGCATTAGTTAATGATGTTCTAGAGACATGCTGAACATCTTTGTTTTTGTCTATCTTGGACGATATCCTGATTTTTCACCGTCACTTTCGAGATTCATGTTCCAGCACGTTCGACGTGTTCTACAGCGCCTTTTAGAGGGAATTGTCTCTCGTAAAGGCTGAGAAGTGCTCTTTTCATGTCTCCTCCGTTACTTTTCTCGGTTCCGTTATTTCAGCTGAAGGCATTCAGATGGATTCCGCTAAGGTCCAAGCTGTCAGTGATTGGCCCGTTCCAAGGTCACGTGTCGAGTTGCAGCGCTTTCTAGGTTTCGCTAATTTCTATCGGCGTTTCATTCGTAATTCGGTCAAGTTGCTGCCCCTCTCACAGCTCTTACTTCTGTCAAGACGTGTTTTAAGTGGTCGGTTCCGCCCAGGGAGCTTTTGATCTTCTAAAAAAGAACGTTTACGTCCGCTCCTATCCTCGTTACTCCTGACGTCACTAGACAATTTCATTGTCGAGGTTGGCCTTCAGAGGAGTGGCGTGGGAGCCATTCTATCCCAGCGCTTCCAGTCTGACGATAAGGTTCATCCTTGCGCTTATTTTCTCATCGCCTGTCGCCATCTGGCGCAACTATGATGTAGGTAACTGTGAACTGCTCGCCATCCGCTTAGCTAGGCGAATGGCGACAGTGGTTGGAGGGGGCGACCGTTCCTTTTGTCGTTTGGACAGACCATAAGAACCTTGAGTACATCCGTTCTGCCAAGCGACTTAATGCCCGTCAAGCTCGTTGGGCGTTGTTTTTCGCTTCGTTTCGAGTTTGTGATTTCTTACCGTCCGGGTAGCAAGAACACCAAGCCTGATGCCTTATCCCGTCTGTTTAGTTCTTCTGTGGCTTCTACTGATCCCGAGGGGATTCTTCCTTATGGGCGTGTTGTCGGGTTAACAGTCTGGGGAATTGAAAGACAGGTTAAGCAAGCACTCACGCACACTGCGTCGCCGCGCGCTTGTCCTAGTAACCTCCCTTTTTCGTTCCTGTTTCCACTCGTCTGGCTGTTCTTCAGTGGGCTCACTCTGCCAAGTTAGCTGGTCATCCCGGTGTTCGAGGCACTCTTGCGTCTATTCGCCAGCGCTTTTGGTGGCCGACTCAGGAGCGTGACACGCGCCCGTTTCGTGGCTGCTTGTTCGGACTGCGCGCAGACTAAGTCAGGTAACCTCCTCCTGCCGGTCGTCTCAGACCGCTCCCCATTCCTTCTCGACCATGGTCTCACATCGCCTAGACTTCATTACCGGTCTGCCTTTGTCTGCTGGGGAAGACTGTGATTCTTACGGTTGTCGATAGGTTCTCTAAGGCGGCACATTTCATTCCCCTCGCTAAACTTCCTTCCGCTAAGGAGACGGCACAAATCATCATCGAGAATGTGTTCAGAATTCATGGCCTCCCGTTAGACGCCGTTTCAGACAGAGGCCCGCAATTCACGTCACAGTTTTGGAGGGAGTTCTGTCGTTTGATTGGTGCGTCCGTCAGTCTCTCTTCCGGGTTTCATCCCCAGTCTAACGGTCAAGCAGAGAGGGCCAATCAGACGATTGGTCGCATACTACGCAGCCTTTCTTTCAGAAACCCTGCGTCTTGGGCAGAACAGCTCCCTGGGCAGAATACGCTCACAACTCGCTTCCTTCGTCTGCTACCGGGTTATCTCCGTTTCAGAGTAGTCTGGGTTACCAGCCTCCTCTGTTCTCATCCCAGCTTGCCGAGTCCAGCGTTCCCTCCGCTCAAGCGTTTGTCCAAACGTTGTGAGCGCACCTGGAGGAGGGTGAGGTCTGCACTTTGCCGTTACAGGGCACAGACTGTGTGAGCCGCCAATAAACGTAGGATTAAGAGTCCTAGGTATTGTTGCGGCCAGAGAGTGTGGGCTTTCCACTGCAACCTTCCTCTTACGACAGCTTCTCGTAAGTTGACTCCGCGGTTCATTGGTCCGTTCCGTGTCTCCCAGGTCGTCAATCCTGTCGCTGTGCGAAGCTTCTTCCACGACATCTTCGTCGCGTCCATCCTGTCTTCCATGTCTCCTGTGTCAAGCCCTTTCTTCGCACCCCGTTCGTCTTCCCTCCCCCCCTCCCGTCCTTGTCGAGAGCGCACCTATTTACAAGGTACGTAGGATCATGGACATGCGTTCTCGGGACGGGGTCACCAATACTTAGTGGATTGGGAGGGTTACGGTCCTGAGGAGAGGAGTTGGGTTCCGTCTCGGGACGTGCTGGACCGTTCACTTATTGATGATTTCCTCCGTTGCCGCCAGATTCCTCCTCGAGTGCGCCAGGGGCGCTCGGTGAGTGGGGGTACTGTCATGTTTTGTCTTATTTTGTCTTGTCATTTTGCTTTTCCCTCTGTTCGTTTTCCCCTGCTGGTCTTTTAGGTTCGTTCCCCTCTTTCTCTCTTCCTCCTCTCTCTCTCTTCTCTCTATCGCTCCGTTCCTGCTCCCAGCTGTTCCTATTCCCCTAATCAATCATTTAGTCTTCCCACACCTGTTCCCTATCTTTTCCCCTGATTAGAGTCCCTATTTCTCCCCCTTGTTTTCCGTTTCTGCCCTGTCGGATCCTTGTCTATTGTTCACCGTGCTGTGTCTGTGTATCGCCCTGTCGTGTCGTGTTTCCCTCAGATGCTGCGTGGTGAGCAGGTGTCTGAGTCTGCTACGTTCAAAGTGCCTTCCCGAGGCAACCTGCAGTTCAAGATCGAGTCTCCAGTCTGTTCTCGTCATTCTGAGTGGAAATTGTGCTTTATGATTGTATTTTTTTACTTTACTGGATTAAAGACTCTGTTTCGCCAAGTCGCTTTTGGGTCCTCATTCACCTGCATAACAACGTTGTAGCTTCTTTCTGCAGAATTGAGACAATGGGACAGGAAGGCACAGGGATGGAGCTTTTGGTCCTGGGCAGACCGATGGGACAGGATAGCCCCCACTCCAACATCAGAAGCATCGACCTCAACCACAAACTAACGGGATGAGTCCGGATGGAGGACGATTGGGGCTGTAGTGAACCGATGCTTCAGGTCCACAAAGGCTCTGTCAACAGCTAGGGACCATGTGAACGGCACCTTGGGGAGAGATGAGTGCAGAGAAGGGGGCCGCCAGGTGCTGTAGCCTTGAATGAAACGGTGGTAGAAATTAAAACCCCAGGAAAAGTTGCAGCTGCACCCTGGATGTAGGTTGGGGCAATCCACTACTGCTTTCACCTTTTCATGGTCCATCTGGACATTTCCTACAGCGATGACTTATCCCAAAAGGAGATTGTAGAATGGTGGAAATCGCACTCGTCAGCTTTCACAAATAACTAGTTCTCCAGGAGGCACTGAAGGACTTGTCGAACATGGAGGACATGTTCTTGGGCAGAATGGAGGGGAAAAAAAACAGGACATCGTCAAGGTAGACGAACACAAACGATTTAACATGTCCCGGAGCACATCGTTTACAGGGGCCTGGAAGACACTTGGTGAGACCAAAGGCATGACCAGGTACTCATCATGTCTACTGGCAGTGTTTAAAGTTGCCTTCCACTCATCTCCTTTGCGTACCGTTCGAACCAGGTGGTAGGCATTCCCGAAGGACCAGCTTGGAAAGATGTTAGCCCCCTGGGAGGTTCGAAACCGTGGGGAGGAGTGGTAGGGGGAAACAATTCTTGATAGTTATGTCATTAAGACCCAGGTAGTCAATGCACAGGCGCAGGGTCTTGTCCTTTTCCACAAAGAAAACCCTGTGCTGGCAGGGGATGCAGAAGAATGGATGCTTCCAGCAGCCAGAGAGTCCTCAATATACTCCTCCATGGCCTTGGTCTCTGGGCCGGATAGGGAATATAGCCGACCACGGGGCAGTTTGGTGCCTGGAAGAAGGTTAATGCACAATTGTAGGGACAATGCAGGGGAAGAAGTAGCCTGTGTCTTGCTGAAGATCTCAGGAGGTGATGGTAGTCTGCAGGAATGGCAGAGAAATGCAAGACTTTACTTAAGCCCTGAGGAGGACGCTTTAGGGAAGGCTACGTTGCTTTAAGGCAATGGGAATTAAAGAATGGACTAAAACCCAGGCTTAAACTCATGGTCCCATCAATAACGGGTTTGTGTTTTGGAACCAGGAAAATCCCAAAACAGGAACATGGGGGGGGTAATAATAATACATAAATAAATGAAAGCTTTATTGATTCAATGTGAAACCCGCAGACTAACGGGAACAGTGCTGTGGGTAACTCTTCCAATGGAGCGACCATCCAGTGCTCTAGCGTCCATGGGAACAGAGAGGAGTTGAGTAGGGTAGCATCCATAAAGCTCTCATCTGCCCCAGAGTGACTTAGACTGGTCTCCCCACAGAGTATCACACAAAAAAGGAGTGCAGATGATGGGAATTAGAGAATTCTTGTACTTACTTAAATCAAATTTATTTATATAGCCCTTCGTACAGCTGATATCTCAAAGTGCTGTACAGAAACCCAGCCTAAAACCCCAAACAGCAAGCAATGCAGGTGTAGAAGCACGGTGGCTAGGAAAAACTCCCTAGAGAGGCCAAAACCTAGGAAGAAACCTAGAGAGGAACCAGGCTATGTGGGGTGGCCAGTCATCTTCTGGCTGTGCTAGGTAGAGATTATAACAGAACATGGCCAAGATGTTAAAATGTTCATAAATGACCAGCATGGACAAATAATAATAAGGCAGAACAGTTGAAACTGGAGCAGCAGCACAGTACAGGTCTCTTAACAGGGCAGGTGGCTATATAATGTCCCGCAGCCACACAGTACAGACAACAGTTGGAGCTCACACTGTGAGAACATTCCTAGGTGACAATTTGGCTCTGCCCAGTTTGCATAGGCTCAGGAGTAACCGACTCATCCGTCGCCGGTGTTTCGAGGAACTCGGGTGGCTTTGGCGCTTCTCGGAAATGCACACTTTAGGGCATTTCTGGATTCACTTGATTCCTTCTGGTGAGCAAGCAGCAGCGGATGGACGAATGTTCTCGAGACCTGACCTCCTCTCACACTTGCATTCTCGT
>NW_025757357.1:0-5643 GCF_021184085.1 Oncorhynchus gorbuscha
GGTTAGGGAGTCTAGGGACAGGAGGACAGGTAGAGAAGGGTTAGGGGGAGTCTAGGGACAGGAGGACAGGTAGAGAAGGGTTAGGGGGAGTCTAGGGACAGGAGGACAGGTAGAGAAGGGTTAGGGGAGTCTAGGGACAGGAGGACAGGTAGAGAAGGGTTAGGGGGAGTCTAGGGACAGGAGGACAGGTAGAGAAGGGTTAGGGGAGTCTAGGGACAGGAGGACAGGTAGAGAAGGGTTAGGGGAGTCTAGGGACAGGAGGACAGGTAGAGAAGGGTTAGGGGAGTCTAGGGACAGGAGGACAGGTAGAGAAGGGTTAGGGGAGTCTAGGGACAGGAGGACAGGTAGAGAAGGGTTAGGGGAGTCTAGGGACAGGAGGACAGGTAGAGAAGGGTTAGGGAGTCTAGGGACAGGAGGACAGGTAGAGAAGGGTTAGGGGGAGTCTAGGGACAGGAGGACAGGTAGAGAAGGATTAGGGGAGTCTAGGGACAGGAGGACAGGTAGAGAAGGGTTAGGGGGAGTCTAGGAACAGGAGGACTAGGAACAGGAGGACCTCTACGTCAAGAGGGCCACTGAAAGCTTGCTGTGTTTCTTCCACATGACAGGAGGACAGGGAGACAAATGAGGGTCTACTCTCTCCGGCTACACGGATAAGACACTAAATAAAACCTCAGCTAGTGCTAAAAATACGTCTGCTAGAATCTTGATTAGAAACTAAACATTTGATCATGTTACTCCAACGCTAGAGTCTCTACACTGACTTCCTGTTAAAGCGAGGGCTGATTTCCCCTTCCAAAGCATTACATGGACTTGCTCCTAACTATCTCTCTGATTTGGTCCTGCCGGTCCATACCTACATGTACGCTACGGTCACAAGACGCAGGTCTGAGCGTTGGGCCAGCAACCCGAAATGTTCCCGGATCGAATCCCCGAGCTGGCAAGGTAAACAAGATGTCGTTCTGCCCTGAACAAGGCAGTTAACCCACTGTTCCCCGGGCACCGAAGACAGGGATGTCGATTATGGCAGCCCCCCTCACCTCCTTGATTCAGAGCGGTTGGGTTAAATGCGGAAGACACATTTCAGTTGTACAACTGACTAGCCCTTTCCTTTTCCTTACTGTCCCTAGAATTGCTAAGTAAACAGCTGTAGGCAGGGCTTTCTCCTATCGAGCTCCATTTTTATGGAATGGTCTGCTGATCCACGTGAGAGACGCAGACTGGGTCTCAACCGCTGTCCTGTCTGGTGTAATTCCACTGTCCTGTCTGGTGTAATTCTCCTGTCTGTCTGATGTATTTCTCCTGTCCTGTCTGGTGTAATTCTCCTGTCCTGTCTGATGTAATTCTCCTGTCCTGTCTGGTGTAATTCTCCTGTCCTGTCTGGTGTAATTCTCCTGTCCTGTCTGGTGTAATTCTCCTGTCTTGTCTGGTGTAATTCTCCTGTCCTGTCTGGTGTAATTCTCCTGTCTTGTCTGGTGTAATTCTCCTGTCCTGTCTGATGTAATTCTCCTGTCTTGTCTGGTGTAATTCTCCTGTCCTGTCTGGTGTAATTCTCCTGTCCTGTCTGGTGTAATTCTCCTGTCTTGTCTGGTGTAATTCTCCTGTCTTGTCTAGTGTCCTGTGTGATCTTAATTATGCTCCCTGTAATTCTCCCATCTCTCTCTCCTTCTGGAGGACCTGAGTCCTAGGACCATGCTTCAGGACTACCTGGTCTGATGTCTCCTGGCTGTCCTCGTCCCCAGTCCACCTGGTCATGCTGCTGATCCAGTTTCTGCTATTCGGACCTTTGCCACCTAGTTGTGTCCCGTGCCGTACACTGTGTCCGTGTGTGTGTGCGCGTGTGCGTTAACGTGTGTGTGTGTTTGTAGAGAGCGCTTGTGAATGTGTGTATAATGGGTTTCCGTCCGTGATGGAACAGGCAGCTAATAGCTTAGCGCTGTGTAGGACATGTAATTGCGGTGAAAACCCCGCCACATTGTGTCACTCCCAGTGATAAACAGCTGTGGTTTTCAACAGTCAAGAGGAAGAGTGGCTGCATCCCAAATGGTACATTATATTGTTCACTACGTTGAACTACTCCGGTCTGCAGTGGTGCACTACATAGGGAATAGGGCGTCATTTGGGACAGAGACAGAGAAACCCTTTCTGGAGCTAAACAAGTTCACTTAAGAGGTGTCAGAGGCTGTTTTGCCTGGCAGGAAGGTTGTAGCTAACTGCTGTAGTACCTAAATAATAGGTATGGTTGTAGCTAGCTGCTATAGTCCTCTAACTAATAGGAATGGTTGTAGCTAGCTGCTAAAGTTCTCTAATAGGTACGGTTGTAGCTAGCTGCTATAGTCCTCTAACTAATAGGTATGGTTGTAGCTAGCTGCTATAGTCCTCTAACTAATAGGTATGGTTGTAGCTAGCTGCTATAGTCCTCTAACTAATAGGTATGGTTGTAGCTAGCTGCTAAAGTTCTCTAACTAATAGGTATGGTTGTAGCTAGCTGCTATAGTCCTCTAACTAATAGGTATGGTTGTAGCTAGCTGCTAAAGTTCTCTAATAGGTATGGTTGTAGCTAGCTGCTAACGTTCTCTAACTAATAGGTACGGTTGTAGCTAGCTGCTATAGTTCTCTAACTAATAGGTACGATTGTACGGTACGGTTGTAGCTAGCTGCTAAAGTTCTCTAACTAATAGGTACGGTTGTAGCTAGCTGCTATAGTTCTCTAACTAATTGTATGGTTGTAGCTAGCTGCTAAAGTCCTATCACAATACTAATAGGTACGGTTGTAGCTAAGCTCCTATAGTCATTTAACTAATAGGTACAGTTGTAGCTAACTGCTATAGTCCTCTAAATAATAGGTATGGTTGTAGCTAGCTGCTATAGTTCTCTAACTAATAGGTATGGTTGTAGCTAAAGACCCTGTCATCAAAACTTAGGACACGAAAGAGGCCTTTCTACTGACTCTGAAAAACACCAAGAGAAAGATGCCCATGGTCCCTGCTCATCTGAGTGAACGTTCCTTAGGCATGCTGCAAGGAGGAATGAGAACTGCATGAGAACAGGTCAGATGGTTTAGTCCACACGTCTTCAGGTCAGATGGTTTAGTCCACACGTCTTCAGGTCACATGGTTTAGTCCACACGTCTTCAGGTCAGATGGTTTAGTCCACACGTCTTCAGGTCAGATGGTTTAGTCCACGCGTCTTCAGTTCAGATGGTTTAGTCCACGCGTCTTCAGGTCAAATGGTTTAGTCCACGCGTCTTCAGGTCAGATGGTTTAGTCCACGCGTCTTCAGGTCAGATGGTTTAGTCCACACGTCTTCAGGTCAGATGGTTTAGTCCACACGTCTTCAGGTCAGATGGTTTAGTCCACACGTCTTCAGGTCAGATGGTTTAGTCCACACGTCTTCAGGTCAGATGGTTTAGTCCACGCGTCTTCAGGTCAGATGGTTTAGTCCACGCGTCTTCAGGTCAGATGGTTTAGTCCACGCGTCTTCAGGTCAGATGGTTTAGTCCACGCGTCTTCAGGTCAGATGGTTTAGTCCACGCGTCTTCAGGTCAGATGGTTTAGTCCACACGTCTTCAGGTCAGATGGTTTAGTCCACACGTCTTCAGGTCAGATGGTTTAGTCCATACGTCTTCAGGTCAGATGGTTTAGTCCACACGTCTTCAGGTCAGATGGTTTAGTCCATACGTCTTCAGGTCAGATGGTTTAGTCCACACGTCTTCAGGTCAGATGGTTTAGTCCACACGTCTTCAGGTCAGATGGTTTAGTCCACACGTCTTCAGGTCAGATGGTTTAGTCCACACGTCTTCAGGTCAGATGGTTTAGTCCACAAGCTCCTTGAGGACAAGACTAACTGAATTCTGTCTTATGTAGTTTCATAATGTATCTGTTTTGACCAAGACCTCTCTCATGTCAGCTTTTATAAATCCCTGATAGTCACAGACTTTTCCCAACCTGACTGTCACTAAAAACACCTGCCTGTCACTAAAAACACCTGACTGTCACTAAAAACACCTGCATTGTCACTAAAAACACCTGCCTGTCACTAAAAACACCTGCCTGTCACTAAAAACACCTGACTGTCACTAAAAACACCTGACTGTCACTAAAAACACCTGACTGTCACTAAAAACACCTGCATTGTGAGATTCCTGTCCAACCTGACTGTCACTAAAAACACCTGACTGTCACTAAAAACACCTGCCTGTCACTAAAAACACCTGACTGTGATATTCCTGTCCAACCTGACTGTCACTAAAAACACCTGACTGTCACTAAAAACACCTGACTGTCACTAAAACACCTGACTGTCACTAAAAACACCTGACTGTCACTAAAAACACCTGACTGTGATATTCCTGTCCAACCTGACTGTCACTAAAACACCTGACTGTCACTAAAAACACCTGCCTGTCACTAAAAACACCTGACTGTCACTAAAAACACCTGACTGTCACTAAAAACACCTGACTGTCACTAAAAACACCTGACTGTCACTAAAAACACCTGACTGTGATATTCCTGTCCAACCTGACTGTCACTAAAAACACCTGACTGTCACTAAAAACAACTGACTGTCACTAAAAACACCTGACTGTGATATTCCTGTCCAACCTGACTGTCACTAAAAACACCTGACTGTCATTAAAAACACCGGACTGTCACTAAAAACACCTGACTGTCACTAAAAAACACCTGACTGTCACTAAAAACACCTGACTGTCACTAAAAACACCTGCATTGTGAGATTCCTGTTCACTCACTGAGCTGAAGCACTATCATACAACCATCCCACTTACTGCGCCTCCACTCCACTGTAAAACCCTTTTCAACAAAACAGATATTATGTAAATATTATTAATTGCCTAAAGCCCCTAGGAAGAGAGAGATATAGACAGAGACAGAGAGAAAGAGAGAGAGACAGCGAGAGAGAGAGACAGTCAGAGAGAGAGACAGTCAGAGAGAGAGAGACAGTCAGAGAGAGATAGACAGAGAGAGACAGAGAGAGATAGACAGAGAGAGACAGAGACAGAGAGAGAGAGAGAGAGAGAGAGAGAGACAGAGAGAGAGAGAGACAGAGAGAGAGAGAGAGAGAGAGAGAGACAGAGAGAGAGAGAGAGATAGACAGAGAGAGACAGAGACAGAGAGAGACAGAGACGAGAGAGAGAGAGAGAGAGACAGAGAGAGAGAGAGACAGAGAGAGAGAGAGAGAGAGAGAGAGACAGAGAGAGAGACAGAGAGAGAGAGAGAGAGAGAGAGAGAGAGAGAGAGAGAGAGAGACAGAGAGAGAGAGAGAGAGAGAGAGAGAGAGAGAGACAGAGAGAAAGAGAGACAGAGAGAGACAGACAGAGAGAGATAGACAGAGACAGAGAGAGACAGAAAGAGAGATAGACAGAGACAGAGAGAGACAGAGACAGAGAGAGACAGAGAGAGACAGTCAGAGAGAGAGAGACAGTCAGAGAGAGAGAGACAGAGAGAGATAGACAGAGACAGACAGAGACAGACAGAGAGACAGACAGAGAGAGATAGACAGAGAGAGACAGACAGAGAGAGACAGACAGACAGAGAGAGACAGACAGAGAGAGACAGACAGAGAGAGACAAACAGAGAGAGACAGAGAGAGACAGACAGAGACAGACAGAGACAGACAGAG
>NW_025757358.1:0-2500 GCF_021184085.1 Oncorhynchus gorbuscha
GGATATTAAACCCTATTAAAACCCTTATAGGATATTAAACCCTGCTAGGGATATTAAACCCTGCTAGGGGTATTAAACCCTGATAGGATATTAAACCCTATTAAACCCTGATAGGGATATTAAACCCTGCTAGGGGTATTAAACCCTGATAGGATATTAAACCCTATTAAACCCTCGGATAGGATATTAAACCCTATTAAACCCTGATAGGGATATTAAACCCTGCTAGGGGTGTTAAACCCTGATAGGGATATTAAACCCTATTAAACCCTGATAGGGATATTAAAACCCTGATAGGATATTAAACCCTGCTAGGGGTATTAAACCCTGATAGGGATATTAAACCCTATTAAACCCTGATAGGGATATTAAACCCTATTAAACCCTGATAGGGATATTAAACCCTATTAAACCCTGATAGGGATATTAAACCCTATTAAACCCTGATAGGGATATTAAACCCTATTAAACCCTGATAGGGATATTAAACCCTATTAAACCCTGATAGGGATATTAAACCCTATAGGGATATTAAACCTATTAAACCTGATAGGGATATTAAACCCTGATAGGGATATTAAACCCTATTAAACCCTGATAGGGATATTAAACCCTATTAAACCCTGATAGGGATATTAAACCCTGATAGGGTTATTAAACCCTGATAGGGATATTAAACCCTGATAGGGATGTTTCTAGTTGTATTATTCTGTCTGAAAACCACCGGTGTGGTTAAAGAGGTTAACGGCACCGTGACCAGGACATATTAAAACCACTACATTATGTTGTACTGTATATTTTGAACATTGTGTGTGTGTGTGTTTCTGCAGCTCCCTGTGGGGGTAATGTAACAGGATCATCAGGATTCATCCTCTCCCCAACTTCCCCTCCCCTACCCGCACAGCAAAGACTGCGATTGGCTGATCGCTGTCCACTCAGACTACGTCATATCACTGGCTTTTATCAGGTAAGGAATGAATGAATGAATGAATCACTGAATGAGCGAAGGAATCAATGAATGAACGAATCAATGAATGAATCACTGAATGATCGCTGAATGAACGAGGAATCAATGAATGAGCGAATCAATGAATGAATCACTGAATGAGCGAAGGAATCAATGAATGAACGAATCAATGAATGAATCACTGAATGAGCGAAGGAATCAATGAATGAACGAATCAATGAATGAATCACTGAATGAGCGAAGGGAATCAATGAATGAGCGAATGAAGCGAATGAACGAACAAATGAATGAATGATTCCATTCAGGTAATCTTCTGAACTGAAACACACCAGAGAGTCGAACAGCTGAGAGCAGAAGGGTGTCTGCAGTGTGTTAGAGATCACCTGCTGGGGTTGATGAACTGTGGGAGATTCAACGTGTACAATCATCAGGACATGAAAGTTACCGTTTGACAGGCAATGTTACTGTGGTGTTCCTCTCTACTGGTATCTGAGTCATGATGTTACTGTGGTGTTCCTCTCTACTGGTATCTGAGTCATGATGTTACTGTGGTGTGGTGTTCCTCTCTACTGGTATCTGAGTCATGATGTTACTGTGGTGTGGTGTTCCTCTCTACTGGTATCTGAGTCATGATGTTACTGTGGTGTGGTGTTCCTCTCTACTGGTATCTGAGTCATGATGTTACTGTGGTGTGGTGTTCCTCTCTACTGGTATCTGAGTCATGATGTTACTGTGGTGTGGTGTTCCTCTCTACTGGTATCTGAGTCATGATGTTACTGTGGTGTGGTGTTCCTCTCTACTGGTATCTGAGTCATGATGTTACTGTGGTGTGGTGTTCCTCTCTACTGGTATCTGAGTCATGATGTTACTGTGGTGTTCCTCTCTACTGGTATCTGAGTCATGATGTTACTGTGGTGTTCCTCTCTACTGGTATCTGAGTCATGATGTTACTGTGGTGTTCCTCTCTACTGGTATCTGAGTCATGATGTTACTGTGGTGTTCCTCTCTACTGGTATCTGAGTCATGATGTTACTGTGGTGTTCCTCTCTGCTGGTATCTGAGTCTGGTTCCTCTCTACTGGTACATCTGAGTCATGATGTTGCTGTGGTGTGGGGTTCCTCTCTACTGGTAACTGGTCGCTGATGTTACTGTGGTGTGGTGTTCCTCTCTACTGGTATCTGAGTCTGGTTCCTCTCTACTGGTATCTGGTCATGATGTTACTGTGGTGTTCCTCTCTACTGGTATCTGAGTCTGGTTCCTCTCTACTGGTATCTGAGTCATGATGTTACTGTGGTGTTCCTCTCTACTGGTATCTGAGTCATGATGTTACTGTGGTGTTTCTCTCTACTGGTATCTGAGTCTGGTTCCTCTCTACTGGTATCTGAGTCATGATGTTACTGTGGTGTGGGGTTCCTCTCTACTGGTACCTGAGTCATGATGTTACTGTGAAATTGTTTCCCACTTTCTCTACTGGTATCTGAGTCATGATGTTACTGTCAGAGGGTAATGCAGGTAGTTTCCTCTCTGCTGGTA
>NW_025757359.1:0-5640 GCF_021184085.1 Oncorhynchus gorbuscha
GGGAGTAAGGGGTTATAGTTGGGGTAGGGAGTAAGGGGTTATGGGGTAGGGAGTAACGGGTTGGGAGTAAGGGGTTATGGGGTAGGGAGTAAGGGGTTGGGAGGAGGGGTTGGGACTAGGGGTTATGGGGTGGGGAGTAAGGGGTAGGGAGTTGGGAGAAGGGGTTAAGGAGTTGGGGGTAGGGCAAGTAGTGGGTGGGGGTAGGGAGAGTAAGGAGTTGAGAGAAGGGTTGGGGGTGTGAGGGCAGTGGTGTAGTGGTGTAGAGTTGTGGGTAGGAGGTAATTGAGTAGGGTAGGGAGTAGGGGTTCGGTGTAGGCAGAGGTGTCATTATTGAAGACATACAAGTCAATTATACCTCTACCCACACAAGATCAAATCAAATTTTATTTGTCACATACACATGGTTAGCAGATGTTAATGCGAGTGTAGCGAAATGCTTGTGCTTCTAGTTCCGACAATGCAGAGATAACCAACAAGTAATCTAACTAACAATTCCAAAACTAAGTGTAAGGGGATAAAGAACATGTACATAAGGATATATGAATGAGTGATGGTACAGAGCAGCATACAGTAGATGGTATCGAGTTCAGTATATACATATGAGATGAGTATGTAGGCAAAGTAAACAAAGTGGCATAGTTAAAGTGGCTAGTGATAAGTGTATTACATAAGGATGCAGTCGATGATGTAGAGTACAGTATATACGTATGCATATGAGATGAATAATGTAGGGTAAGTAACATTATATTAGGTAGCATTGTATAAAGTGGCTAGTGATATATTTACATCATTTCCCATCAATTCCCATTATTAAAGTGGCTGGAGTTGGGTCAGTGTAAATGACAGTGTGTTGGCAGCAGCCACTCAATGTTAGTGGTGGCTGTTTAACAGTTTGATGGCCTTGAGATAGAAGCTGTTTTTCAGTCTCTCGGTCCCAGCTTTGATGCATCTGTACTGACCTCGCCTTCTGGATGATAGCGGGGTGAACAGGCAGTGGTTCGGGTGGTTGATGTCCTTGATGATCTTTATGGCCTTCCTGTAACATCGGGTGGTGTAGGTGTCCTGGAGGGCAGGTAGTTTGCCCCTGGTGATGGGTTGTGCAGACCTCACTACCCTCTGGAGAGCCTTACGGTTGAGGGCGGAGCAGTTGCCGTACCAGGCTGTGATACAGCCCGCCAGGATGCTCTCGATTGTGCATCTGTAGAAGTTTGTGAGTGCTTTTGGTGACAAGCCGAATTTCTTCAGCCTCCTGAGGTTGAAGAGGCGCTGCTGCGCCTTCTTCACGACGCTGTCAGTGTGAGTGGACCAATTCAGTTTGTCTGTGATGTGTATGCCGAGGAACTTAAAACTTGCTACCCTCTCCACTACTGTTCCATCGATGTGGATAGGGGGTGTTCCCTCTGCTGTTTCCTGAAGTCCACAATCATCTCCTTAGTTTTGTTGACGTTGAGTGTGAGGTTATTTTCCTGACACCACACTCCGAGGGCCCTTACCTCCTCCCTGTAGGCCGTCTCGTCGTTGTTGGTAATCAAGCCTACCACTGTTGTGTCGTCCGCAAACTTGATGATTGAGTTGGAGGCGTGCATGGCCACGCAGTCGTAGGTGAACAGGGAGTACAGGAGAGGGCTCAGAATGCACCCTTGTGGGGCCCCCCGTGTTGAGGATCAGCGGGGAGGAGGATGTTGCCTACCCTCACCACCTGGGGGCGGCCCGTCAGGAACTCCAGTACCCAGTTGCACAGGGCGGGGTCGAGACCCAGGGTCTCGAGCTTGATGACAAGCTTGGAGGGTACTATGGTGTTGAATGCCGAGCTGTAGTCGATGAACAGCATTCTCACATAGGTATTCCTCTTGTCCAGGTGGGTTAGGGCAGTGTGCAGTGTGGTTGAGATTGCATCGTCTGTGGACCTAGTTGGGCGGTAAGCAAATTGGAGTGGGTCTAGGGTGATATGGTCCTTGACTAGTCTCTCAAAGCACTTCATGATGACGGAAGTGAGTGCTACGGGGCGGTAGTCGTTTAGCTCAGTTAGCTTTCTTGGGAACAGGAACAATGGTGGCCCTCTTGAAGCATGTGGGAACAGCAGACTGGTATAGGGATTGATTGAATATGTCCGTAAACACACCGGCCAGCTGGTCTGCGCATGCTCTGAGGGCGCGGCTGGGGATGCCGTCTGGGCCTGCAGCCTTGCGAGGGTTAACACGTTTAAATGTCTTACTCACCTCGGCTGCAGTGAAGGAGAGACCGCATGTTTTCGTTGCAGGCCGTGTCAGTGGCACTGTATTGTCCTCAAAGCGGGCAAAAAAGTTATTTAGTCTGCCTGGGAGCAAGACATCCTGGTCCGTGACTGGGCTGGGTTTCTTCTTGTAGTCCGTGATTGACTGTAGACCCTGCCACATGCCTCTTGTGTCTGAGCCATTGAATTGAGATTCCACTTTGTCTCTGTACTGACGCTTAGCTTGTTTAATAGCCTTGCGGAGGGAATAGCTGCACTGTTTGTATTCGGTCATGTTGCCAGACACCTTGCCCTGATTAAAAGCAGTGGTTCGCGCTTTCAGTTTCACGCGAATGCTGCCATCAATCCACGGTTTCTGGTTAGGGAATGTTTTTATCGTTGCTATGGGAACGACATCTTCAACGCACGTTCTAATGAACTCGCACACCGAATCAGCGTATTCGTCAATATTTTTATCTGACGCAATACGAAACATGTCCCAGTCCATGTGATGGCAGCAGTCTTGGAGTGTGGAGTCAGCTTGGTCTGACCAGCGTTGGACAGACCTCAGCGTGGGGGCCTCTTGTTTGAGTTTCTGCCTGTAGGCAGGGATCAGCAAAATGGAGTAGTGGTCAGCTTTTCCGAAAGGGGGGCGGGGCAGGGCCTTATATGGGTCGCGCAAGTTAGAGTAACAATGATGCAAGGTTTTACCACCCCTGGTTGCGCAATCGATATGCTGATAAAATTTAGGGAGTCTTGTTTTCAGATTAGCTTTGTTAAAACCCCCAGCTACAATGAATGCAGCCTCCGGATAAATGGTTTCCAGTTTGCAAAGAGTTAAATAAAGTTTGTTCAGAGCCATCGATGTGTCTGCTTGGGGGGATATATACGGCTGTGATTATATTCGAAGAGAATTCTCTTGGAAGATAATGCGGTCTACATTTGATTGTGAGGAATTCTAAATCAGGTGAACAGAAGGATTTGAGTTTCTGTAGGTTTCCTTCATCACACCATGTCTCGTTAGTCATGAGGCATACGCCCCCGCCACTCTTCTTACCAGAAAGATGTTTGTTTCTGTCGTCGCGATCCGTGCAGAAACCCGTTGGCTGCACCGCATCGGATAGAGTCTTCCCAGTGAGCCATGTTTCCGTGAAGCAGAGAACGTTGCAGTCTCTGATGTCCCTCTGGAATGCCTCCCTTGCTCGGATTTCGTCAACTTTGTTGTCAAGAGACTGGACATTGGCAAAAAGAATGCTGGGGAGTGGTGCGCGATGTGCCCGTGTCCTGAGTCTGACCAGAAGACCTCCTCGTTTCCCTCTTTTTTGGTCGTTTCAACGGAATTGGCTATCACCGATCCATTCCGTTGTCCCTGTTTGTAGGCAGAACACAGGATCCGTCGCGGAAAACATTCTTGAGTATTACTGATGGTGAGTTGGCGCTGATCTTATATTCAGTAGTTCTTCTCGACTGTATGTACATATAACCCAAGATGACCTGGGGTACTAATGTAAGAAATAACACGTAAAATAACAAAAACTGCATAGTTTCTAGAACGCGAGCGAGGCGGCCATCTCTGTCGGCGCCGGAAGTACAGTTTGTGTGTGTAGGTGTTCATTTTGAGTCAATGCGTTTTTACAGTTGCGGGTACACAATATCAAATATCCATCCATCCATCCATCCTTGCACAACAAAGGGAGACAATTATTTTTGTTTTTAGATAATATTACATTTTATTATATCTATTGTTTGAGCTGATGAGAAGTTTGATGATCTGTGCTCTAGCCTCCCACGAAATACACTATGGATGTATCTTCCTGGTTGAAACAGACATGCTCAGGAAAGTGATATCACAATTTAAGACTTCTACTTACAGTTAACCACTTTCCCCAGTGCTCTAAACACTGCTATAGTGAAACCCCTTCTGAAGAGAAGCCATCTAGATTCTTAAGCTTTTAGCAATATACGGCCAATCTCCAACTTTCAATTTGTATGCTAAATGGAAGAATAAAAACGTCAATCAAACAGCAAAATGAAGTAGACTGGTGGCAGGTTGTAAATAGTAATATAAGCCATTTAGCAGACGCTTTTATCCAAGGCGACTTACAGTCATGTGTGCATACATTCTACGTATGGGTGGTCCCGGGAATCGAACCCACTACCCTGGCATTACAAGCGCCATGCTCTACCAACTGAGCTACAGGTTGTTACATTTACATTTGCATTTAAGTCATTTAGCAGACGCTCTTATCCAGAGCGACTTACAAATTGGTGGAGCCTGGAGGTACTGAGGTGCCGTTCCCCTCACAGCTCCGTAGGCAAGCACCATGGTCTTGTAGCGGATGCGAGCTTCAACTGGAAGCCAGTGGAGAGAACGGAGGAGCGGGGTGACGTGAGAGAACTTGGGAAGGTTGAACACCAGGACGGGCTGCGGCGTTCTGGATGAGTTGAAGGGGTTTAATGGCACAGGCAGGAGCCCAGCCAACAGCGAGTTGCAGTAATCCAGACGGGAGATGACAAGTGCCTGGATTAGGACCTGCGCCGCTTCCTGTGTGAGCAGGGTCGTACTCTGCGGATGTTGTAGAGCATGAACCTACAGGAACGGGCCACCGCCTTGATGTTAGTTGAGAACGACAGGGTGTTGTCCAGGATCACGCCAAGGTTCTTGGCGCTCTGGGAGGAGGACACAATGGAGTTGTCAACCGTGATGGCGAGATCATGGACGGGCAGTCCTTCCCGGGAGGAAGAGCAGCTCCGTCTTGCCGAGGTTCAGCTTGAGGTGGTGATCCGTCATCCACACTGATATGTCTGCCAGACATGCAGAGATGCGGTCGCCACCTGGTCATCAGAAGGGGAAAGGAGAAGATTAATTGTGTGTCGTCTGCATAGCAATGATAAGAGAGACCATGTGAGGTTATGACAGAGCCAAGTGACTTGGTGTATAGCGAGAATAGGAGAGGGCCAAGAACAGAGCCCTGGGGACACCAGTGGTGAGAGCGCGTGGTGAGGAGACAGATTCTCGCCACGCCACCTGGTAGGAGGCGACCTGTCAGGTAGGACGCAATCAAGCGTGGGCCGCGCCGAGGAGATGCCCAACTCGGAGAGGTGGAGGACAGGTTGCCTAGTGGTTAAAGCATTGAACCAGTAACCAAATGAAGTAGACTGGTGACAGGTTGTCTAGTGGTTAAAGCATTGAACCAGTAACCAAATGAAGTAGACTGGTGACAGGTTGTCTAGTGGTTAAAGCATTGAACCAGTAACCAAATGAAGTAGACTGGTGACAGGTTGCCTAGTGGTTAAAGCATTGAACCAGTAACCAAATGAAGTAGACTGGTGACAGGTTGCCTAGTGGTTAAAGCATTGAACCAGTAACCAAATGAAGTAGACTGGAGTGAAGGTTGCCTAGTGGTTAAAGCATTGAACCAGTAACC
>NW_025757360.1:0-5640 GCF_021184085.1 Oncorhynchus gorbuscha
CAAGTCCTTTTGTTCACCCGACCAAGAATAACTCACAATCAAATGCTGACCGTATTACCTCCCAACAGAATTCTCCCCGGTTGTTGTGACAGCTGCGTATATTCACCCTCAAGCCAATACCACGACAGCCCTCAAGGAATTACACTGGACTTTATGCAAACTGGAAACCACATATCCTGAGGCCGCATTTATTGTAGCTGGGGATTTTAACAATGCAAATTTGAGGAAAACACTACCGAAGTTCTATCAACACATGGACTGTAGTACTCGCTCTGGGAAAACACTCAACCACTGCTATTCTCTCTTCCGGGATGCCTACAAGGCCCTCCCCCGCCCTCCCTTTGGAAAATCAGATCATGGTTGAATACAAACAGTGTAGTTATTCCCTCCCTATCAATCTAACAGGCAAAACGTCAGTACAGAGAAAAAGTGTGAGTCTTAATTCAACGGCTCAGACACGAGACGTATGTGGCAGAGTCTACAGACTATCATGGACTACAAAGAGAAAACCAGCCACGTCGCGTACACCAACATCTTGCTCCCAGACAAGCTAAACACCTTTTTTGCCTGCTTTGAGGATAACACAGTGCCATCGACGCGGTCCGCTCCCAAGGACTATGGGCTCTCCTTCTCCGTGGCTGATGTGAGTAAGGCAAGGCTGCCGGCCCAGACGGCACCCCTGCCGCGTCCTCAGAATATGCGCAGCTTCAAGCTTCAAGTTCCCCGGCATAAACATCACTGACGATCTAAAATGGTCCAACCACACAACAGTGTGGTGAAGATGGTGCAACACCACCTCTTCAACACCGCCTGTTTTTATTTGGGACCATCAGGTGATGTCCTGACAACTGATACACAGAAACATTACTGCAACATTCCCATGAAACCTGTCTAGGACATTAAGATCTTATGTTCTGACAACATGGCAACCATGTTCTGTGTATGCCTGGGTCTCGCCAAAACACGCTAAAAAGGTTCTCCGAATGTTTAGACAGAATGTTCCCCTAACCAACGGAAAACTGGACACTCAAACAGTAGGGGAACATTACAGGTAGCGTTCTCTCTCCCAAGATTGTCCATCTCCTCAGATAGAGAAGAGTAAGAAAAATGAAGTGAACTTTATGGCGGGTCACACACAGGATTAGAAGAAGTACGTCAGGTCAGGTCAGGACCCTATTGTCTAGATTCTTTGGAGATGCATTATATTCTCCACCACATCCTCTCTATCTTCAATAGAAGACCACATCTTCCTCTGTCCTCACCAGAATGTCTGTACATTGACCCTATAAAGACAATGACGCATGAAAATGTAAACGGACTGGTTTCCGTGGAGATGGAGGGTGGTTCTTGAGTGTTACTTTGCATTTAACTCTGCTCTTTCGTGGCATGGCAGCCATGTTCTAATTTACCTCTGAGAGGTCCGACTCTTCTGGAACCGATGAAAGTGAAGATATGAGGGAGTGTTTAAATGTTAACATCAGATTTATAGACTTTAGGCCTTTTCTTTCATGTATTAGCCAGGCTATTGAACATCAGAGCAGAGAAGATATGGACTAAAATCAGCCTAAATATGAATAAGTCTGCTTGTGTTGATGTGATTTGGATCTGTCTTTTCATCTTCCTAAGTGTCAGATAGGGAGAGAGAGTAATTCATTATGGTTACAGCCCTTGATGAGGCCCTTATGATTCAAACAAACCACCTACTATACTTTTCTGGAAACAGCTTTCTAATAAAAGATGCATGTCATGTGAAGGCTGTATGTTGTATCTTATGAATAGTGAGTTGATTTATTTGATATCGAATTTGGTCAGTGGATATTTTACACCCAGCTGTAATACTAAGGAGTGTATCTGGCTGGCAGTCTCATAGCATAAAGTTGCTTCTCACCTGGTTCAGTCTGAACATTCCTCTGTTGTACTATATTGGAAGAAATGAAAGCCTCCCAAGCGGATGGCGTTTAAACAAATTACATTACAGAATGTACTCTCTCATCCATTGTGATGGAAGACATTCACCCTATCCTCTCCTTACCTTTGACCAGTCTGTCTGAGCAATCTGGGCAGTTTCTAAAGTCCTTGGCTGTTGGGGTGGCTTAAAGTTTAACCTCATGCCTAAATGGTGTTAGGGTGTTGGAAATATCTATTAGCGCCTGATGCCCCACCAGGTCCCAGAGGAGGACCTGCTGGTGGAAATCTGTTGCAGAGATGCAGCTTTCAGGGACCCAGTGTGAACCACAGAGCTCCTGTGGTTTTAAACAGAGAAGTGCCCCCAGCTCAATTACTGTCTCAGAACAATGGGAACCGCCATAGTGAATGTGACACAAGCAAGCTGTGTTTGCCGGGACTGTGCCAGCTTCTCACATTCAGGACCCATCTCTGAAAACGATCCGCCAGAATGTGCACTGCGCCAACATGCGTAATGAGTGTACTCTGAAGTGTCCTTAAGCATAATGGAACAATTGCAGTAGAAGAATCGGTCAATGTTAGTGTGTTGGCATTGACGGGTTGAGATGCTTGTATGTGTGTGTGTGTGTGTGTGTGTGTGTGTGTGTGTGTGTGTGTGTGTGTGTGTGTGTGTGTGTGTGTGTGTGTGTGTGTGTGTGTGTGTGTGTGTGTGTGTGTGTGTGTGTGTGTGTGTGTGTGTGTGTGTGTGTGTGTGTGTTTGTTCAGCACTGTAACAGGCCAGGCGGGTGACTGTCTGACAGGCGTGCGATGAGTTGAGCCCTGTGTTGAGCCTGTCTGAGCCTGGTGACTGGGCTCTCTCCCTATCCCAGTAAGCTGATTCAGAGTCCTCCCTCAACCTGCCACCTTTGACTGCAAGAGCCACTGGAATACCAACAACCCAATGTCCCCCACAGTACACTGCTCTCTGACATCTATGCATATTTGATGCTTTGCCACCTCATCTGAATTGCACTGGCTTTGTGAGAGGCCCTGTGTGATTGTTTAGCTGTGCTGCACACATACCTCAACCAGTCTGGAGTGTAATCTCTGCAGCCTGTGATGTTAGAATGCTCTATGTCTGAAGGAACTAGACGTACCTTCTTGACTGCTCATGTTCATGACCCTCTATAGATCCTTCATAACAGCTTCCAGATCACTTGAACTTTGTGTACCTTTCTCAGTCTTACATCCTGTGGTGATTGCAGAGCCCATTCCATCCCTCAATCCCTCCTTGGTATTGCAGACTGTATGCGTATCATATGGAAGGAGACTGTTCAGAGTGCACACATGGCACAGCAACTCTGTTGGGTTCATCTAACAGTAAGTAAGAAAGTGCTGCATTCACAACAATGTGAACAATAGCAGGCAGCGAACAGTGGTCCAGTGGAATGTTTATTCAGCACATTAAAGAGTTATGAGTAGCCTCTTCCAATGACTGATACCACATTACCAACATGCACTGAGTTAAGATAACCCCACTCCAAGGTTTAATGGGTTACTTGGATAAACATAAACAACAGTATAATGAGCTATGTCCCATATTTCTTCATTTTCTGTATATAAAGCAAAAACTAAAAACTGTACATATAGGCAAAAATACAGCGACTGGCTACTGGCAAAAGAAGTAGTTTCAAAAGGACCATGACACACACGCACATACACACACACGCACGCACGCACGCACGCACGCACACACACACGCACACACGCGCACACGCGCACGCACGCGCGCACACACACACACACACACACACACACACACACACACACACACACACACACACACACACACACACACACACACACACACACACACACACACACACACACACACACACACACACACACACGCACACACACACACACACACACACACATACATACACATACACACATACATACACACACACACACACACACACATGCGTACTTGGTATTTGGTATACCAAGTGCACATAGCCTACATATCAATACATAGACACAAAATATCTAGGTCAAACAGGGGAGAGGAATTGTCGCATTAATTTGAGCAATATGAGATGGAAGGCTCTATTTAACATGGTACACTTGCTTGAATTCTTTCTGGATTTGGGGACTAATTGTTCCAGATACATGGGAGAAAACACACTTTTAGCACTGTCAACCCTCTGTTCCTGCACACACTATTAAGACTGTCAACCCTCTGTTCCTGCACACACTATTAAGACAGTCAATCCTCTGTTCCTGCACACACTATTAAGACAGTCAATCCTCTGTTCCTGCACACACTATTAAGACTGTCAACCCTCTGTTCCTGCATACACTATTAAGACTGTCAACCCTCTGTCCCTGCACACACTATTAAGACTGTCAACCCTTTGTTCATGCACACACTATTAAGACAGTCAACCCTCTGTTCCTGCACACACTATTAAGACTGTCAACCCTCTGTTCCTGCACACACTATTAAGACAGTCAACCCTCTGTTCCTGCAGATACTATTAAGACTGTCAGCCCTCTGTTCCTGCACACACTATTAAGACAGTCAACCCTCTGTTCCTCTACACACTATTAAGACTGTCAACCCTTTGTTCATGCACACACTATTAAGACAGTCAATACTCTGTTCCTGCACACACTATTAAGACAACAGTCAACCCTCTGTTCCTGCACACAATATTAAGACTGTCAACCCTTTGTTCCTGCACACACTATTAAGACAGTCAACCCTCTGTTCCTGCACACACTATTAAGACAGTCTACCCTCTGTTCCTGCACACACTATTAAGACAGTCAACCCTCTGTCCCTACACACACTATTAAGACAGTCAACTCTCTGTTCCTGCACACACTATTAAGACAGTCAACCCTCTGTTCCTGCACACACTATTAAGACTGTCAACCCTCTGTTCCTGCACACACTATTAAGACTGTCAACCCTCTGTCCCTGCACACACTATTAAGACTGTCAACCCTTTGTTCCTGCACACACTATTAAGACTGTCAACCCTTTGTTCCTGCACACACTATTAAGACTGTCAACCTTCTGTCCCTGCACACACTATTAAGACTGTCAACCCTCTGTTCCTGCACACACTATTAAGACAGTCAACCCTCTGTTCCTGCACACACTATTAAGACTGTCAACCCTTTGTTCCTGCACACACTATTAAGACAGTCAACCTCTCTGTTCCTGCACACACTATTAAGACCAGTCAACCCTCTGTTCCTGCACACACACTATTAAGACAGTCAACCCTCTGTCCCTACACACACTATTAAGACAGTCAACCCCTCTGTTCCTGCACACACTATTAAGACAGTCAACCCTCTGTTCCTGCACACACCTATTAGTGACTGTCAACCCTTTGTTCCTGCACACACTATTAAGACTGTCAACCCTCTGTCCCTGCACACACTATTAAGACTGTCAACCCTCTGTTCCTGCATACACTATTAAGACTGTCAACCCTCTGTCCCTGCACACACTATTAAGACTGTCAACCCTTTGTTCATGCACACACTATTAAGACAGTCAACCCTCTGTTCCTGCACACACTATTAAGACTGTCAACCCTCTGTTCCTGCACACACTATTAAGACAGTCAACCCTCTGTTCCTGCACACACTATTAAGACTGTCAGCCCTCTGTTCCTGCACACACTATTAAGACAGTCAACCCTCTGTTCCTGCACACACTATTAAGACTGTCAACCC
>NW_025757361.1:0-5640 GCF_021184085.1 Oncorhynchus gorbuscha
ACCAGGTGGATGGTTGGTGAGGGCCACGGCAGGCGGAAAGGATCATGGTGGACCAGGTGGATGGTTGGTGAGGGCCACGGCAGGGGGAAAGGATCATGGTGGACCAGGTGGATGGTTGGTGAGGGCCACAGCAGGTGTAAAGGATCATGGTGGACCAGGTGGATGGTTGGTGAGGGCCACGGCAGGGGGGAAAATTGTTCTGGTAGCTTTTGGTTGTGATGGACCTGAACCGTTTGCCAAAGGGGAATCTTTGGGAGAGCGTGTGGAGGTGGTGTCTTTGGAAGAGGGGGTGGAAGGGGTCAGTTTGCCAGGGGGAATCTTTGGAAGAGGGGTGGAAGGGGCCAATTTGCCAGAGGGATACTTTGGATTCTGGAGTGGAAAGGATCAGCTAGGATTCCTGCACGCTTCCTTGCCCTATAGACGTGCAAAACGTCTAATGGAGTTCAGGTGGGAGCCAATGACCCTCTCAGCAGACTGGAAAATCCGTTGCAGTGATGGATGAGGTGAGGATGGACTCAATGATGGTCGTTTAGAAATTAATCATTACACACAGTAACTCAGGTTAACATGTGTTCATGGTACAAACATAATTCAAAGGAGGACTGAGGACAACACAACACTAAGCATTCACCAAACATTACACTGAGGACAAAACATCACCAAGCATTCACCAAACATTACACTGAGGACAAAACATCACCAAGCATTCACCAAACATTACACTGAGGACAAAACATCACCAAGCATTCACCAAACATTACACTGAGGACAAAACAACACCAAGCATTCACCAAACATTACACTGAGGACAAAACAACACCAAGCATTCACCAAACATTACACTGAGGACAAAACAACACCAAGCATTCACCAAACATTACACTGAGGACAAAACAACACCAAGCATTCACCAAACATTACACTGAGGACAAAACAACCTCAAGCATTCACTAAACATCACACTGAGGACAAAACAACACCAAGCATTCACCAAACATCACACTGAGGACAAAACAACACCAAGCATTCACCAAACATTACACTGATGACAAAACAACACCAAGCAACAACACAACACCAAGCATTCACTAAACATCACACTGAGGACAAAACAACACCAAGCATTCACCAAACATCACACTGAGGACAAAACAACACCAAGCATTCACCAAACATTACACTGATGACAAAACAACACCAAGCAATAAAACAACACCAAGCATTCACCAAACATTACACTGAGGACAAAACAACACCAAGCATTCACCAAACATTATACTGGGGACAAAACAACACCAAGCATTCACCAAACATTACACTGAGGACAAAACAACACCAAGCATTCACCAAACATTACACTGGGGACAAAACAACACCAAGCATTCACCAAACATTACACTGAGGACAAAACATCACCAAGCATTCACCAAACAGTACACTGAGGACAAAACAACACCAATCATTCACCAAACATTACACTGAGGACATAACAACACCAAGCATTCACCAAACATTACACTGAGGACAAAACAACACCAAGCATTCACCAAACGACACTGGGGACAAAACAACACCAAGCATTCACCGACATTACACTGAGGACAAAAACATCACCAAGCATTCACCAAACAGTACACGAGGACAAAACAACCTCAAGCATTCACCAAACATTACACTGAGGACAAAACAACACCAATCATTCACCAAACATTACACTGAGGACAAAACAACACCAATCATTCACCAAACATTACACTGAGGACAAAACAACACCAAGCATTCACCAAACATTACACTGAGGACAAAACATCACCAAGCATTCACCAAACATTACACTGAGGACAAAACATCACCAAGCATTCACCAAACATTACACTGAGGACAAAACAACACCAAGCATTCACCAAACATTACACTGAGGACAAAACAACACCAAGCATTCACCAAACATTACACTGAGGACAAAACAACACCAAGCATTCACCAAACATTACACTGAGGACAAAACAACACCAAGCATTCACCAAACATTACACCAAGCATTCACCAAACATTACACTGAGGACAAAACAACCTCAAGCATTCACTAAACATCACACTGAGGACAAAACAACACCAAGCATTCACCAAACATCACACTGAGGACAAAACAACACCAAGCATTCACCAAACATTACACTGAGGACAAAACAACACCAAGCATTCACCAAACATTACACTGAGGACAAAACAACACCAAGCATTCACCAAACATTACCCTGGGGACAACACAACACCAAGCATTCACCAAACATTACACTGGGGACAAAACAACACCAAGCATTCACCAACCATTACACTGGGGACAAAACAACACCAAGCATTCACCAAACATTACACTGAGGACAAAACAACACCAAGCATTCACCAAACATTACACTGGTGACAAAACAACACCAAGCATTCACCAAACATTACACTGAGGACAAAACATCACCAAGCATTCACCAAACAGTACACTGAGGACAAAACAACCTCAAGCATTCACCAAACATTACACTGAGGACAAAACAACACCAATCATTCACCAAACATTACGCTGAGGACAAAACAACACCAATCATTCACCAAACATTACACTGAGGACAAAACAACACCAAGCATTCACCAAACATTACACTGAGGACAAAACAACACCAAGCATTCACCAAACATTACACTGGGGACAAAACAACACCAAGCATTCACCAAACATTACACTGAGGACAAAACATCACCAAGCATTCACCAAACAGTACACTGAGGACAAAACAACCTCAAGCATTCACCAAACATTACACTGAGGACAAAACAACACCAATCATTCACCAAACATTACACTGAGGACAAAACAACACCAATCATTCTCCAAACATTACACTGAGGACAAAACAACACCAAGCATTCACCAAACATCACACTGAGGACAAAACAACACCAAGCATTCACCAAACATTACACTGGGGAGAAAACAACACCAAGCATTCACCAAACATTACACTGAGGACAAAACAACACCAAGCATTCACCAAACATTACACTGAGGACAAAACAACACCAAGCATTCACTGAGGAAAACAGATTTGTTTTATAGAAATTGTTTATAAATTACAGAATCTCAAATTATTTATATTTGACATTGGAAGTTGTATTCAGTATAGTCAGTAATAGAGTAGCCATCTGTGGAAAGAAGATTCTCATCAGATCAGATGTTATCAGCAAGCCAGAGCCATCTGTGGAAAGATTATTCTCATCTGTGGAAGATCAGATGTTATCAGCAAGCCAGAGCCATCTGTGGAAAGAGGATTCTCATCAGATCAGATGTTATCATCAAGCCAGAGCCATCTGTGGAAAGAGGATTCTCATCCAGATCAGATGTTATCAGCAAGCCAGAGCCATCTGTGGAAAGAGGATTCTCATCAGATCAGATGTTATCAGCAAGCCAGAGCCATCTGTGGAAAGAGGATTCTCATCAGATCAGATGTTATCATCAAGCCAGAGCCATCTGTGGAAAGAGGATTCTCATCAGATCAGATGTTATCATCAAGCCAGAGCCATCTGTGGAAAGAGGATTCTCATCAGATCAGATGTTATCATCAAGCCAGAGCCATCTGTGGAAAGAGGATTCTCATCAGATCAGATGTTATCAGCAAGCCAGAGCCATCTGTGGAAAGAGGATTCTCATCAGATCAGATGTTATCATCAAGCCAGAGCCATCTGTGGAAAGAGGATTCTCATCAGATCAGCCATCTGTGTTTCATCAGATCAGATGTTATCAGCAAGAGCCATCTGTGGAAAGAGGATTCTCATCAGATCAGATGTTATCATCAAGCCAGAGCCATCTGTGGAAAGAGGATTCTCATCAGATCAGATGTTATCAGCAAGCCAGAGCCATCTGTGGAAAGGATTCTCATCAGATCCAGATGTTTCTCATCTGTGGAAAGAGGATTCTCATCAGATCAGATGTTATCATCAAGCCAGAGCCATCTGTGGAAAGAGGATTCTCATCAGATCAGATGTTATCATCAAGCCAGAGCCATCTGTGGAAAGAGGATTCTCATCAGATCAGATGTTATCATCAAGCCAGAGCCATCTGTGGAAAGAGGAGTCTCATCAGATCAGATGTTATCATCAAGCCAGAGCCATCATCTGTGGAAAGCCAGGATTCTCATCAGATCAGATGTTATCATCAAGCCAGAGCCATCTGTGGAAAGAGGATTCTCATCAGATCAGCAAGCCAGATCTGTGATGTTATCAGATCAGATGTTATCAAGCCAGAGCCATCTGTGGAAAGAGGATTCTCATCAGATCAGATGTTATCATCAAGCCAGAGCCATCTGTGGAAAGAGGATTCTCATCAGATCAGATGTTATCAGCAAGCCAGAGCCATCTGTGGAAAGAGGATTCTCATCAGTCAGATGTTATCATCAAGCCAGAGCCATCTGTGGAAAGAGGATTCTCATCAGATCAGATGTTATCAGCAAGCCAGAGTCATCTGTGGAAAGAGGATTCTCATCAG
Organism: Oncorhynchus gorbuscha; assembly: GCF_021184085.1. Lineage (NCBI taxonomy): Eukaryota > Metazoa > Chordata > Actinopteri > Salmoniformes > Salmonidae > Oncorhynchus > Oncorhynchus gorbuscha. The sequence continues at coordinate 4,538 of NW_025757361.1, forward strand.
ATCAGATGTTATCAGCAAGCCAGAGTCATCTGTGGAAAGAGGATTCTCATCAGATCAGATGTTATCATCAAGCCAGAGCCATCTGTGGAAAGAGGATTCTCATCAGATCAGATGTTATCAGCAAGCCAGAGCCATCTGTGGAAAGGGATTCTCATCAGATCAGATGTTATCATCAAGCCAGAGCCATCTGTGGAAAGAGGATTCTCATCAGATCAGATGTTACCAGCAAGCCAGAGCCATCTGTGGAAAGAGGATTCTCATCAGATCAGATGTTATCAGCAAGCCAGAGCCATCTGTGGAAAAGAGGATTCTCATCAGATCAGATGTTATCAGCAAGCCAGAGTCATCTGTGGAAAGAGGATTCTCATCAGAGATCAAGCCAGAGCCATGTTATCAGATGTTATCAGCAAGCCAGAGCCATCTGTGGAAAGAGGATTCTCATCCAGATCAGATGTTATCATCAAGCCAGAGCCATCTGTGGAAAGAGGATTCTCATCAGATCAGATGTTATCATCAAGCCAGAGCCATCTGTGGAAAGAGGATTCTCATCAGATCAGATGTTATCATCAAGCCAGAGCCATCTGTGGAAAGAGGATTCTCATCAGATCAGATGTTATCAGCAAGCCAGAGCCATCTGTGGAAAGAGGATTCTCATCAGATCAGATGTTATCAGCAAGCCAGAGCCATCTGTGGAAGAGGATTCTCATCCAGATCAGATGTTATCATCAAGCCAGAGCCATCTGTGGAAAGAGGATTCTCATCAGATCAGATGTTATCAGCAAGCCAGAGCCATCTGTGGAAAGAGGATTCTCATCAGATCAGATGTTATCAGCAAGCCAGAGCCATCTGTGGAAAGAGGATTCTCATCAGATCAGATGTTATCATCAAGCCAGAGCCATCTGTGGAAAGAGGATTCTCATCAGATCAGATGTTATCATCAAGCCAGAGCCATCTGTGGAAAGAGGATTCTCATCAGATCAGATGTTATCATCAAGCCAGAGCCATCTGTGGAAAGAGGATTCTCATCAGATCAGATGTTATCATCAAGCCAGAGCCATCTGTGGAAAGAGGATTCTCATCAGATCAGATGTTATCAGCAAGCC
>NW_025757362.1:0-5638 GCF_021184085.1 Oncorhynchus gorbuscha
ATCAAATCAAATCAAATCAAATTTTATTTGTCACATACACATGGTTAGCAGATGTTAATGCGAGTGTAGCGAAATGCTTGTGCTTCTAGTTCCGACAATGCAGTGATAACCAACAAGTAATCTAACTAACAATTCCAAAACTACTGTCTTATACACAGTGTAAGGGGATAAGGAACATGTACATAAGGATATATGAATGAGTGATGGTACAGAGCAGCATACAGTAGATGGTATCGAGTACAGTATATACATATGAGATGAGTGTGTAGACAAAGTAAACAAAGTGGCATAGTTAAAGTGGCTAGTGATACATGTGTTACATAAGGATGCAGTCGATGTTGTAGAGTACAGTATATACATATGCATATGAGATGAATAATGTAGGGTAAGTAACATTATATAAGGTAGCATTGTTTAAAGTGGCTAGTGATATATTTACATCATTTCCATCAATTCCATTATTAAAATGGCTGAGTTGGGTCAGTGTCAATGACAGTGTAGCTGGCAGCAGCCACCAATGTTAGTGGTGGCTATTTAACAGTCTGATGGCCTTGAGATAGAAGCTGCTTTTCAGTCTCTCGGTCCTTAGCTTTGATGCACCTGTACTGACCTCGCCTTCTGGATGATAGCGGGTGAACAGGCAGTGGTTCGGTGGTTGATGTCCTTGATGATCTTTATGGCCTTCCTGTAACAACGGGTGGTGTAGGTGTCCTGGAGGGCAGGTAGTTTGCCCCCGGTGATGCGTTGTGCAGTCCTCACTACCCTGAGAGCCTTACGGTTGAGGGCGGAGCAGTTGCCAACCAGGCGGTGATACAGCCCGCCAGGATGCTCTCGACAGTGCATCTGTAGAAGTTTGTGAGTGCTTTGGTGACAAGCCGAATTTTTCAGCCTCCTGAGGTTGAATAGGCGCTGCTGCGCTTCTTCACGACGCTGTCAGTGTGAGTGACCAATTCAGTTTGTCTGTGATGTATGCCGAGGAACTTAAAACTAGCTACCCTCTCCACTACTGTTCCATCGATGTGGATAGGGGGTGTTCCTCTGTTGTTTCCTGAAGTCCACAATCATCTCCTTAGTTTTGTTGACGTTGAGTGTGAGTGTGGTCTAGGTGTCAGTAGGGTGGAGGTGATATGGTCCTTGACCATCTCTCAAAGCACTTCATGATGACGGAAGTGAGTGCTAATGGGCGGGTAGTCGTTTAGCTCAGTTACCTTAGCTTTCTTGGGAACAGAAATAATGGTGGCCCTTTGAAGCATGTGGGAACAGCAGACTGGTATAGGATTGATTGAATATGTCCGTAAACACACCGCCAGCTGGTCTGCGCATGCTCGGAGGGCGCGGCTGGGATGCTGCCTGGGCCTGCAGCTCTGCGAGGGTTAACACGTTTAAATGTCTTACTCACCTCGGCTGCAGTGAAGGAGAGACTGCATGTTTCCGTTGCAGGCCGTGTCAGTGGCACTGTATTGTCCTCAAAGCGGGCAAAAGTTATTTAGTCTGCCTGGAGCAAACATCCTGGTCCGTGACTGGGCTGGATTTCATCTTGTAGTCCGTGATTGACTGTAGACCCTGCCACATGCCTCTTGTGTCTGAGCCATTGAATTGAGATTCCACTTTGTCTCTGTACTGGGATCGCTTAGCTTGTTTGATAGCCTTACGGAGGGAATAGCTGCACTGTTTGTATTCAGTCATGTTGCCACACACCTTGCCCCTGATTAAAGCAGTGGTTCGCGCTTTCAGTTTCACGCGAATGCTGCCATCAATCCACGGTTTCTGGTTAGGGAATGTTTTTATCGTTGCAGCTGTCCGTCCTGTGTCCTCATAGCACTGTTTTAGGCGACTCACAGTACGGGCATTGCATTTTATTGCCCTGGCCACATCTGCAGTCCTCATGCCTCTTCGCAGCATGTCTAAGGCACATTCACACAGATGAGCAGGGACCATAAACATCTTTCTTTTGGTGTTTTTCAGTGTCAGTAGAAAGGCCTCTTTAGTGTCCTAAGTTTTCATAACTGTGACGTTAATTGCCTACCGTCTGTTAGCTGTTAGTGTCTTAACGACCGTTCCACAAGTGCATGTTCATTAATTGTTTATGGTTTATTGAACAAGCATGGGAAACAGTGTTTAAAACCTTTACAATGAATATCTGTGAAGTTATTTGTATTTTTACGAATTGTCTTTGAAAGACAGGGTCCTGAAAAACGGACGTTTTCTTTTTGGCTGAGCTTATATCCACAGTAAAATTAGTCCTATATTTCGACATAACCTGAAAGGCCACTCAGCAAGGAAGAAGCCACTGCTCCAAAACCGATATAAAAAAGCCAGACCACGGTTTGCAACTGCACATGGGGACAAAGATCGTACTTGTTGGAGAAATGTCCTCTGGTCTGATTAAACAAAAACAGAACTGTTTGACCATCGTTATGTTTGGAGCAAAAAGGGAGTAGCTTGCAAGCCGAAGAGCATCATCCCAACCGTGAAGCACGGGGGTGGCAGCATCATGTTATGGAGGTGCTTTGCTGCAGGTGGGACTGGTGCACTTCACAAAATAGATGGCTTCATGAGGGTGGAAAATGATGTGGATGTATTGAAGCAATATCTCAAGACATCAGTCAGGAAGTTAATGCTTGGTCGCAAATGGGTCTTCCAAATGGACAATGATTCCAAGCATACTTCCAAAGTTGTGGCAAAATGGCTGAAGGACAACAAAGTAGGGTAGCCTAGTGGCAGGGTAGCCTAGTGGCAGGGTAGCCTAGTGGCAGGGTAGCCTAGTGGCAGGGTAGCCTAGTGGCAGGGTAGCCTAGTGGCAGGGTAGCCTAGTGGCAGGGTAGCCTAGTGGCAGGGTAGCCTAGTGGCAGGGTAGCCTAGTGGCAGGGTAGCCTAGTGGCAGGGTAGCCTAGTGGCAGGGTAGCCTAGTGGCAGGGTAGCCTAGTGGCAGGGTAGCCTAGTGGCAGGGTAGCCTAGTGGTTAGAGCGTTGGACTAGTAACCGGAAGGTTGTGAGTTCAAACCCCCCCCAGCTGACAAGGTACAAATCTGTCGTTCTCCCCCTGAACAGGCAGTTAACCCACTGTTCCCAGGCCGTCATTGAAAATAAGAATTTGTTCTTACCTGACTTGCCTGGTTAAATAAAGGTAAAAAAAAAAAAAAGTCAAGGTATTGGAGTGGCCATCACAAAGCCCTGACCTCAATCCTCTAGAACATTTTTGGGCAGAACTGAAAAAGTGTGTGTGAGCAAGGAGGCCTACAAACCTGACTCAGTTACACACGCTCTGTCAGGAGGAATGGGCCAAAATTCACCCAACACATTGTGGAAGCTAGCTTTTGGAAGGCTACCCAAACGTTTGACAATTTAAAGGCAAATACTAATTGATTGTATGTAAGCTTCTGACCCACTGGGAATGGGATGAAAGAAATAAAAACGAAAATAAATCATTCACTCTACTATTATTCTGATATTTCACATTCTTAAAATAAAGTGGTGATCCTAACTGACATAAGACATGGAATTTTCACTAGGATTACATGTCAGGAATTGTGAAAAACTGAGTTTAAATGTATTTGGCTGAGGTGTATGTAAACTTCCAACATCAATTGTACATTACAGTCTAAAACTGATCAGTTCTACAAAGTGTGGGAACCTTATTTCAATTACCTAGAACCTGATTTATCAGCTATTCTGCTGCAAGGATTTACTTAGAATGGTGGTTGTTTACCTTTCTCAGGATTACACTCACTTTAACTGAGCTTTTGTGTCTAATTTCTGTCTTTTTTGTTTTTTGTATTATCTTTGTTGGTGTGAAAATTGTGACATTTCAATAAAAATACTATTACAATTTATTTTATTTTTTATCCTAATGTAGGGTTAAAACAAAACAACATTTGCCAGGCATTATTTAATGTGGGAGCTCCCTTAACAGACATACTGTAGTGGATTTCCATCAGTCCTGGAAGAAAGATTCCTACTCAAACACATCAGATAATACAGTGTTCCATTAAGTGGAATAGACACCTTCTAAAGTAAAGAAACCCAGAGCCCCGTTCTGGTATTCTTATCAGTTTAACCTGTTGTATTCATTTAGTGAAAACATAAAACCTGTTTTAACAAATCTAGGACCTACAAAAGTTGGCCTCGTCAGCTCAATATTCAATCAGCTCAATGTTCAACACTAAAACATTCACATCATGGTAACAGATTATTGTTTTAAATGACATTACCTTCAGGCTCCAATTTACTGGTGTTACCTAAACTACAACACCGAGCAACAATCATCAGAAACTGTCAAAGAAAGTTTTTCATACCTCGACTTCAAACGTCCCAAACGTTGCTCGCTTTCAACCGCAGCTAATCTATTTTACATTCTCAAGGCTCAATCGCTCTACTCAACAGTTACAACAGTTAATCTTGTATTGAAAATTTAGCTTTTCAAATTACTAAAATATTGCATCATTAGAGTGCTATAAAAAACACTAACATATTACCATTCATATTACCATTCACATACTGTCAACACTCATTAAGTATACATCCACCCTCCTTATCAATGTCTTTGTCACTGTCACACATCGTAAGGTTTAGTAAAGAAAATAATCCTAACATGATTTTTCTCTCCTTACTCAAATGTTTTTATTGTAGTCTACCCTAACAATACGACAATATGATATTTTTAATATCACCCTCTGCTGGATATCCCCTTTCTGCTTCATACTTATTAAACGTCTATTTTAAGATTAACCTATAATGTGCCAAATGTATAAAATACATCAGCCAATTCTTAAGGAAAAAAAAACATTTTTGTGGGCACAATAGTACAGCCTCTTACTACCCACAAATTTGATCCATTGCTGTTGTAGCCTAGTTTTATCACGATCATGGTCACAGCTTTATCGCAATTGCCTACCCTGTATTAGAATTAATTAGATTTAGGTAAATGTCTCTTCTGATTTGGCTACAAGTAATAAAACAAACACTTAAGATTGTTTACAAGCATATATTCAGTTCATCATTCAAATACGACTCCATTCTCAGTAGATTATTCCAGCAGACCATTTAGGCCACAAAAACGTATTACCTCGAAATTGCCTCGCAATTTATTTTGAATACATTTTGAACTAAGCATGCTGTTAAAACGTTCAGTTTACATCTTAAAACAAACACTGGCTGCTAAGAAAAACATGGAACCAGTTGAATCACAATCAGAAACTCAGATTTCAGTCAGTAACATAGACCCAATGCTATTGAAATTACAAATAAATCCCGCAAATAACCCAATTGTAATGGTTTATAGTCTTAACATCTGGCACACAATAACAACACAACTACCAGGTGAACATTTAAAAATTATAGTCAAAACAAACATAACTTATGTTCACAGGGAGGCCACTTTAATTACTATGTTATCTCTTGCCTCGCTGGTTGTACTTGTGCTTTGTGATCATGCTCTACCAAATTGTTTACTAATGTGGCGATGTTTGCCATATGGGTTTCTTCGTCTTTTTACGGCAATAACAAATTCACTACATATTGTATCAACACAGAACACTCAAATCTACACCCTTTAGCGATTACATTTAAATGCGGTGTGATGCAGTTTGACTATTTGTAAACATAATTCGTGCTCTCGCCCATATATACTGCCAATTTTA
>NW_025757363.1:0-5638 GCF_021184085.1 Oncorhynchus gorbuscha
ATTAGTACCTCCTGTGTCATCTTAGGTTTCATTACATACAGTCGAGAAGAACTACTGAATATAAGGATCAGCGTCAACTCACCATCAGCACGACCAAGAATATGTTTTCCGCGACGCGGATCCTGTGTTCTGCCTTACAAACAGGACAACGGAATGGATCGCATGCAGCGACCCAAGGAAACGACTCCGAAAAAGAGGGAAACGCGGCGGTGTTCTGGTCAGACTCGAAAAAGGGCACATCGCGCACCACTTCCCAGTATTCTTCTTGCCAATGTCCAGTCTCTCGACAACAAGGTTGATGAAATCCGAGCAAGGGTGGCATTCCAGAGGGACATCAGAGACTGCAACGTTCTCTGCTTTACGGAGACATGGCTTACTGGGAAAACGCTATCCAGGGCGGTACAGCCAACGGGTTTCTCCACGCATCGCGCCGACAGAAACAAACATCTATCTGGTAAGAAGAGTGGAGGGGGCGTATGCCTCATGACTAACGGGACATGGTGTGATGAAGGAAACATACAGGAACTCAAATCCTTCTGTTCACCTGATTTAGAATTCCTCACAATCAAATGTAGACCGCATTATCTTCCAAGAGAATTCTCTTCGATTATAATCACAGCCGTATATATCCCCCCAAGCAGACACATCGATGGCTCTGAACGAACTTTATTTAACTCTTTGCAAACTGGAAAACATTTATCCGGAGGCTGCATTCATTGTAGCTGGGGATTTTAACAAAGCCAATCTGAAAACAAGACTCCCTAAATTTTATCAGCATATCGATTGCGCAACCAGGGGTGGTAAAACCTTGGATCATTGTTACTCTAACTTCCGCGACGCATATAAGGCCCCTGCCCCGCCCCTTTCGGAAAAGCTGACCACGACTCCATTTTGCTGATCCCTGCCTACAGACAGAAATTAAAACAAGAGGCTCCCACGCTGAGGTCTGTCCAACGCTGGTCAGACCAAGCTGACTCTACACTCCAAGACTGCTTCCATCACGTGGACTGGGACATGTTTCAGTATTGCGTCAGATGGGAATATTGACGAATACGCTGATTCGGTGTGCGAGTTCATTAGAACGTGCGTCGAAGATGTCGTTCCCATAGCAACGATAAAAACATTCCCTAACCAGAAACCGTGGATTGATGGCAGCATTCGCGTGAAACTGAAAGCGCGAACCACTGCTTTTAATCAGGGCAAGGTGTCTGGCAACATGACTGAATACAAACAGTGCAGCTATTCCCTCCGTAAGGCTATTAAACAAGCTAAGCGTCAGTACAGAGACAAAGTGGAATCTCAATTCAATGGCTCAGACACAAGAGGCATGTGGCAGGGTCTACAGTCAATCACGGACTACAAGATGAAATCCAGCCCAGTCACGGACCAGGATGTCTTGCTCCCAGGCAGACTAAATAACTTTTTGCCCGCTTTGAGGACAATACAGTGCCACTGACACGGCCTGCAACGGAAACATGCAGTCTCTCCTTCACTGCAGCCGAGGTGAGTAAGACATTTAAACGTGTTAACCTCGCAAGGCTGCAGGCCCAGACGGCATCCCCAGCCGCGCCCTCCGAGCATGCGCAGACCAGCTGGCCGGTGTGTTTACGGACATATTCAATCAATCCCTATACCAGTCTGCTGTTCCCACATGCTTCAAGAGGGCCACCATTGTTCCTGTTCCCAAGAAAGCTAAGGTAACTGAGCTAAACGACTACCGCCCGTAGCACTCACTTCCGTCATCATGAAGTGCTTTGAGAGACTAGTCAAGGACCATATCACCTCCACCCTACCTGACACCCTAGACCCACTCCAATTTGCTTACCGCCCAAATAGGTCCACAGACGATGCAATCTCAACCACACTGCACACTGCCCTAACCCACTTGGACAAGAGGAATACCTATGTGAGAATGCTGTTCATCGACTACAGCTCGGCATTCAACACCATAGTACCCTCCAAGCTCGTCATCAAGCTCGAGACCCTGGGTCTCGACCCCGCCCTGTGCAACTGGGTACTGGACTTCCTGACGGGCCGCCCCCAGGTGGTGAGGGTAGGCAACAACATCTCCTCCCCGCTGATCCTCAACACAGGGGCCCCACAAGGGTGCGTTCTGAGCCCTCTCCTGTACTCCCTGTTCACCCACGACTGCGTGGCCACGCACGCCTCCAACTCAATCATCAAGTTTGCGGACGACACAACAGTGGTAGGCTTGATTACCAACAACGACGAGACGGCCTACAGGGAGGAGGTGAGGGCCCTTGGAGTGTGGTGTCAGGAAAATAACCTCACACTCAACGTCAACAAAACTAAGGAGATGATTGTGGACTTCAGGAAACAGCAGAGGGAACACCCCCTATCCACATCGATGGAACAGTAGTGGAGAGGGTAGCTAGTTTTAAGTTCCTCGGCATACACATCACAGACAAACTGAATTGGTCCACTCACACTGACAGCTGCCGTGAAGAAGGCGCAGCAGCGCCTATTCAACCTCAGGAGGCTGAAGAAATTCGGCTTGTCACCAAAAGCACTCACAAACTTCTACAGATGCACAATCGAGAGCATCCTGGCGGGCTGTGATCACCGCCTGGTACGGCAACTGCTCCGCCCTCAACCGTAAGGCTCTCCAGAGGGTAGTGAGGACTGCACTAACGCATCACCGGGGGCAAACTACCTGCCCTCCAGGACACCTACACCACCCGTTGTTACAGGAAGGCCATAAAGATCATCAAGGACATCAACCACCCGAACCACTGCCTGTTCACCCCGCTATCATCCAGAAGGCGAGGTCAGTACAGGTGCATCAAAGCTGGGACCGAGAGACTGAAAAACAGCTTCTATCTCAAGGCCATCAGACTGTTAAATAGCCACCACTAACATTGAGTGGCTGCTGCCAACACACTGTCATTGACACTGACCCAACTCCAGCCATTTTAATAATGGGAATTGATGGGAAATGATGTAAATATATCACTAGCCACTTTAAACAATGCTACCTTATATAATGTTACTTACCCTACATTATTCATCTCATATGCATATGTATATACTGTACTCTACAACATCGACTGCATCCTTATGTAACACATGTATCACTAGCCACTTTAACTATGCCACTTTGTTTACTTTGTCTACACACTCATCTCATATGTATATACTGTACTCGATACCATCTACTGTATGCTGCTCTGTACCATCACTCATTCATATATCCTTATGTACATGTTCCTTATCCCCTTACACTGTGTATAAGACAGTAGTTTTGGAATTGTTAGTTAGATTACTTGTTGGTTATCACTGCATTGTCGGAACTAGAAGCACAAGCATTTCGCTACACTCGCATTAACATCTGCTAACCATGTGTATGTGACAAATAAAATTTGATTTGATTTGATTTGAGAGCGACTTACAAATTGATAGGACATAAATTGATGCATTCACCTTATGACATCCAGTACCATCTCCTCCTGCCTATTTAGTATCATGTCCTCCTGCCTATTTAGTATCATGTCCTCCTGCCTATAGAAACCAGAGTTAGTACCATCTCCTCCTGCCTATAGAAACCAGAGTTAGTATCATGTCCTCCTGCCTATAGAAACCAGAGTTAGTATCATGTCCTCCTGCCTATAGAAACCAGAGTTAGTATCATGTCCTCCTGCCTATAGAATCCAGAGTGAGTATCACGTCCTCCTGCCTATAGAATCCAGAGTTAGTACCATCTCCTCCTGCCTATATAAACCAGAGTTAGTATCATGTCCTTCTGCCTATAGAAACCAAGAGTTAATGTATCGTGTCCTCCTTCCTATAGAAACCAGAGTTGAGTATTCTGTCCTCCTGCCTATAGAAACCAGAGTTAGTATCATGTCCTCCTTCCTATAGAAACCAGAGTTAGTATTCTGTCCTCCTGCCTATAGAAACCAGAGTTAGTATCCGGTCCTCCTGCCTATAGAAACCAGAGTTAGTATCATGTCCTCCTTCCTATAGAAACCAGAGTTAGTATTCTGTCCTCCTGCCTATAGAAACCAGAGTTAGTATCCGGTCCTCCTGCCTTAGAAACCAGAGTTAGTATTCTGTCCTCTCTTCCTGTAGAAACCATCAGAGCTCTCTATGGGAGAAATGATGTTTCCATATTTCTTTCACTCTTCCTAGCCCCAAACATTTTCATTCATTTCAAAACACTGTGATGACGTGAATAATACAATTACTTTCTTGAAGCTTAAAGGTTTTTTCCTTTTTATTCAAGCCCTTCTTTGAAACGCTTGCTGATAATGTAACATCTTTGTGACTTCTGTCTGAAAATGACAGGCGCTCTACAAATGCAATTTGACTAACTAACAACCTGGATCATGGTGTCACGGGGTTTTGAGGACAAAGTCTGATAAATGTTTTCAGTTCATAAGAAAGACACATTGTGGTCAATCTTTAGCTAGCTAGTTGAACGTATTTTATGACTCATGACCAAAGGTTCTCTACATGGCTCTCATTCCAACAGGCTCCACTCCTCAGCCCACACAGGTAAGAGTTTCACTTAAATATCTGTAAAGTCATCATGTATTGTTTTTTGGGTTGACATGCTTTTATTCTTCGATATGTCAACAAGTCCTAGTGGGGTTTTTCTATTTATGAGACTGTGCATGACAACCTATGGCCTTCGTGGTTAAAGGAATTTCATAGTTTCAGACAAACAGGAAACATTTGTTTGTCAAACTACACTACAAAATATTAATGTGTGATACAAGATGTAGGATCTTAATTTGAGCCAGTTTGTTACAACACAAAAAGAATCCTGCAGCAAGAAGACATTATTATGTGGATTATAAATAACAGACATTTTTGTTGGGGTTGATACATTTTTCTTGAGGGAACATTTCAAATCTGAAATTTAAAGTGGAAATTACAAACTTCAGAAGGATTTTTAAGCCTCAAATACACTACAAGTAAAAACATTTTCTGCAACAATATGATCAAATTAAGATCCTACATCTGTTTCGCAAGATAATGCTTTTATTCAGGGATTAACTTGATGCATACTCAGACCTGGCCTATTAGCTGCCAGAGAGACACGATCACTGATACTCCATCAGCTCGAATACCTTGCTCATGATCATGATGTTGCTCGACAGGTTTATAGTGATAACTGAGACTCCTATCGTGATCCTAGTAAAGCAACATTTTTCTCATTCCATTATCGTGACACGGAGGAGTAATTTGTTTCAAATAGTGATCATCAATCGCTACATCGTGATGGATAGAAGTACGTGGTAAGTACCGTGTCATTCCGTTGTGACGCGGTGGAGGGTAAACACAAACACATAGAAACTAGAGAGAGGACAGTCGCTTCCCACGAGCCTGTGATGTTGATTATCGAGACCGCGAGTCTCCTGTACCGTCAGTGTCATCAGACAGAACAGACATGACGGTGAACAGACAGACGAGACGAGACCAGACAGACAGACAGACAGACAGACAGACAGACAGACAGACGAGACAGACAGACAGACGAGACAGACAGACAGACAGACATTGATCTCCTGTACTGACAGACAGACGAGACAGACAGACAGACAGACGGTGATCTCCCTGACTTATTGTCAGGCAAGACAGACAGACGAGACGAGACAGACAGACAGACAGACAG
>NW_025757364.1:0-5637 GCF_021184085.1 Oncorhynchus gorbuscha
AAATGAACTAATAATGGAATAATAATGGAAGTAATAATGGAACTAATAATAATGGTACTAATAAATGAACTAATAATGGAATAATAATGAACTGATAATGGAATAGTAATGAACTAATAATGGAACTAATAAATGAATTCATAAATGAACTAATAATGGAACTAATAATAATGGAACTAATAATGGAACTAATAATAATGGTACTAATAAATGAACTAATAATAATGGTACTAATAAATGAACTAATAATGGAACTAATAATAATGGAACTAATAATGGAACTAATAATAATGGTACTAATAAATGAACTAATAATAATGGTACTAATAAATGAACTAATAATGGAATAATAATGAACTGATAATGGAATAATAATGGAACTAATAATGGAATAATAATGGAACTAATAAATGAATTCATAAATGAACTAATAATGGAATAATAATGAACTGATAATGGAATAATAATGAACTGATAATGGAATAATAATGAACTAATAATGGAATAATAATGAACTGATAATGGAATAATAATGAACTAATAATGGAATAATAATGGTACTAATAAATGAACTAATAATGGAATAATAATGAACTGATAATGGAATAATATTGAACTGATAATGGAATAATAATGAACTGATAATGGGGGCGCTGAGGAACAGTTAATGAGTGGGTAGTGGGTCTGGAGAAGAACAGGTGGGCCCGTGTGTCAGAAAAGCCAGGGACGATTTTATGGTCCCGAAAATCGAATCTTCTCACAAAAACGTGCGTAGCATCCGAACGGAAAGATGAGACTCTCAGGAACACGTACGTGTTGGTTGTTTTGCTCTACGGCGCCCACAGGCCTCAAAACACGGGTCTGAAGGTCCCCTGGTACCAGTTGGAAAAATGAATGGAATCACATATGGAGACTGTTCCAAACGTAAGGGGTTAAATACACAGAAATATATGTTTCCTGATCTTTCTTCTTCTCTCAGATATAAGACAGACACTTCAGAACAAACTTCCTTTAGAGATAAATACATGTTTCCTGATCTTTCTTCTTCTCTCAGATATAAGACAGACATTTCAGAATAAACTTCCTTTAGAGATAAATACATGTTTAGTGATCTTTCTTCTTCTCTCAGATATAAGACAGACACTTCAGAATAAACTTCCTTTAGAGATAAATACATGTTTAGTGATCTTTCTTCTTCTCTCAGATATAAGACAGACACTTCAGAATAAACTTCCTTTAGATATAAATACATGTTTAGTGATCTTTCTTCTTCTCTCAGATATAAGACAGACACTTCAGAATAAACTTCCTTTAGAGATAAATACATGTTTAGTGATCTTTATTCTTCTCTCAGATATAAGACAGACACTTCAGAATAAACTTCCTTTAGATATAAATACATGTTTAGTGATCTTTCTTCTTCTCTCAGATATAAGACAGACACTTCAGAATAAACTCCCTTTAGAAGTTTTGTGGGGCCTATGAATCTGTTATTCAATGTGTTTCTATGGGCTAATAGCAGTAAGGACTATCTGTTATTCAATGTGTTTCTATGGGCTAATAGCAGTAAGGACTATCTGTTATTCAATGTGTTTCTATGGGCTAATAGCAGTAAGAGCTATCTGTTATTCAATGTGTTTCTATGGGCTAATAGCAGTAAGGACTATCTGTTATTCAATGTGTTTCTATGGGCTAATAGCAGTAAGGACTATCTGTTATTCAATGTGTTTCTGGGCTAATAGCAGTAAGGACTATCTGTTATTCCAATGTGTTTCTATGGGCTAATAGCAGTAAGGACTATCTGTTATTCAATGTGTTTCTATGGGTTAATAGCAGTAAGGACTATCTGTTATTCAGCTCTATGGGCTAATAGCAGTAAGGACTATCTGTTATTCAATGTGTTTCTATGGGTTAATAGCAGTAAGGACTATCTGTTATTCAAATCAAATCAAATTTATATATATAGCCCTTCGTACATCAGCTGATATCTCAAAGTGCTGTACAGAAACCCAGCCTAAAACCCCAAACAGCAAGCAATGCAGGTGTAGCAGAAGCACGTTGGCTAGGAAAAACTCCCTAGAAAGGCCAAAACCTAGGAAGAAACCTAGAGAGGAACCAGGCTATGTGGGGTGGCCAGTCCTCTTCTGGCTGTGCTGGGTGGAGATTATAACAGAACATGGCCAAGATGTTCAAATGTTCATAAATGACCAGCATGGTCGAATAATAATAAGGCAGAACAGTTGAAACTGGAGCAGCAGCATGGCCAGATGGACTGGGGACAGCAAGGAGTCATCATGTAAGGTAGTCCTGGGTCATTCAATGTGTTTCTATGGGATAATAGCAGTAAGGACTATCTGTTGTTCAATGTGTTTATCTCCAGTGGGCGGGCCTGACTCTCCAGTGGGCGGGCCTGACTCTCCAGCGGGCGGGCCTGACTCTCCAGCGGGCGGGCCTGACTCTCCAGCGGGGCGGGCCTGACTCTCCAGAGGGCGGGCCCTGACTCTCCAGCGGGGCGGGCCTGACTCTCCAGAGGGCGGGCCTGACTCTCCAGCGGGCGGGCCTGACTCTCCAGTGGGCGGGCCTGACTCTCCGGCGGGCGGGCCTGACTCTCCAGCGGACGGGCCTGACTCTCCAGTGGGCGGGCCTGGGCTAATTATGCCTCCATCCTTACCCCATCTGTCTAATGATGTCAGACTGAACTCCTAAACACTGCACAATGATGACACATTATTGTGTACAGGTTTATGAACACATTGACACACACTGCTCCTCCTCAACCACTCAGCAGGGTGGCTAGAAGTGAATCCCTGAGTGTTTATAAACACAACCGTTAGCAAGACCAAACAATAGTGACGACACAGGACAGAAAACACAGCCAGGCGTCCAGTTTGGGCCATATCGGCTTTACAACACCCGGTTCTGTTTGAGGAGGCTTGTTTGTGTTCAAATGAATGGGGTTTATGGGTAGGAGTTGTATTCCAGCTGCCAGTGAGTAGTGGTGACTTGTGGTGACTTGTAGAGTGTGGTGAGTAGTGGTGAGTAGTGGTGACTAGTGATGAGTAGTGATGAGTAGTGGCAGTGAGTAGTGGTGACTAGTGGTGACTAGTGGTGACTAGTGATGAGTAGTGGTGAGTAGTGGTGACAGTGGTGACTAGTGGTGACTAGTAATGAATAGTAGTGGTGACTAGTGGTGAGTAGTGGTGACTAGTGGTGACTAGTGGTGAGTAGTGGCGACTAGTGGTGAGTAGTGGTGAGTAGTGGTGAGTGGTGAAGTGGTGACTAGTGACTAGTGGGTGAGTAGTGGTGTAGGTGAGTAGTGGTGACTAGTGAGGTGAGTAGTGGTGACTAGTGGTGACTAGTGGTGTGAGTAGTGGTGATGAGTGGTGAATAGTGGTGACTGGTGAGTAGTGGTGAGTAGTGGTGACTAGTGGTGACTAGTGGTGAGTAGTGGTGACTAGTGGTGAATAGTGGTGAACTAGTGATGAGTAGTGGTGAGTAGTGATGACTAGTGGTGAGATGGTGAGTAGTGGTGAGTAGTGGTAGTGACTAGTGGTGACTAGTGGTGAGTAGTGGTGAATAGTGGTGACTAGTGGTGACTAGTGATGAGTAGTGGTGAGTAGTGATGACTAGTGGTGACTAGTGGTGAGTAATGGTGAGTAGTGGTGACTAGTGGTGACTAGTGGTGAGTAGTGGTGAGTAGTGGTGACTAGTGGTGAGTAGTGGTGTAGTGGTGACTAGTGGTGAGTAGTGGTGAGTAGTGGTGAGTAGTGGTGACTAGTGGTGAGTAGTGGTGAATAGTGGTGAATAGTGGTGAATAGTGGTGACTAGTGGTGACTAGTGGTGGTGAGTGGTGACTAGTGGTGAGTAGTGGTGAGTAGTGGTGAGTAGTGGTGACTAGTGATGAGTAGTGGTGACTAGGTGGTGAGTAGTGGTGAATAGTGGTGACTAGTAGTGATGAGTAGTGGTGAGTGAGACTAGTGGTGACTAGTGGTGAGTAATGGTGAGTAGTGGTGAGTGGTGAATAGTGGTGACTAGTGCAGACTAGTGGTGAGTAAAGTGACTCAGTGGTGACTAGTGGTGACTAGTGGTGACTAGTGGTGACTAGTGGTGAATAGTGGTGACTAGTGGTGACTAGTGGTGACTAGTGATGAGTAGTGGTGAGTAATGGTGACTAGTGGTGACTAGTGGTGAATAGTGGTGAGTAGTGGTGAGTAGTGGTGACTACATTTACATTTACATTTAAGTCATTTAGCAGACGCTCTTATCCAGAGCGACTTACAAATTGGTGCATTAGTGCAGCCACTTTACAATAGTGACTAAGTGATGAGTAGTGGTGAGTAGTGGTGAGTAGTGGTGACTAGTGGTGACTAGTAGACTAGTGATGAGTAGTGGTGGTGATGAGTAGTGGTGACTAGTGGTGAGTAGTGGTGACTAGTGGTGAGAGGACTAGTGGTGTAGTGGTGAATAGTGGTGAGTAGTGATGGTGACTAGTGATGAGTAGTGGTGACTAGTGATGAGTAGTGGTGAGTAGTGGTGAGTAGTGGTGACTAGTGGTGAGTAGTGATGAGTAGTGGTGAGTAGTGGTGAGTAGTGATGAGTAGTGGTGACTAGTGGTGAGTAGGGATGAGTAGTGGTGAATAGTGATGAATAGTGGTGACTAGTGATGGGTAGTGGTGAGTAGTGGTGAATAGTGGTGACTAGTGATGAGTAGTGGTGAGTAGTGATGACTAGTGGTGAGTAGTGGTGAATAGTGGTGACTAGTGATGAGTAGTGGTGACTAGTGGTGAATAGTGGTGACTAGTGATGAGTAGTGATGAGTAGTGGTGAATAGTGGTGAATAGTGGTGACTAGTGGTGACTAGTGATGAGTAGTGGTGAATAGTGATGAGTAGTGGTGACTAGTGGTGAGTAGTGGTGACTAGTGGTGAGTAGTGGTGACTAGTGGTGAGTAGTGGTGAATAGTGGTGAGTAGTGATGAGTAGTGGTGACTAGTGATGAGTAGTGGTGACTAGTGATGAGTAGTGGTGAGTAGTGGTGAGTAGTGGTGAGTAGTGGTGACTAGTGGTGACTAGTGGTGAGTAGTGATGAGTAGTGGTGAGTAGTGGTGAGTAGTGATGAGTAGTGGTGACTAGTGGTGAGTAGTGATGAGTAGTGGTGAATAGTGATGAATAGTGGTGACTAGTGGTGAGTAGTGGTGAGTAGTGGTGAATAGTGGTGACTAGTGATGAGTAGTGGTGAGTAGTGATGACTAGTGGTGAGTAGTGGTGAATAGTGGTGACTAGTGATGGGTAGTGGTGACTAGTGGTGAATAGTGGTGACTAGTGATGAGTAGTGATGAGTAGTGGTGAGTAGTGATGACTAGTGGTGACTAGTGGTGAGTAGTGGTGACTAGTGATGAGTAGTGGTGAATAGTGGTGACTAGTGGTGACTAGTGATGAGTAGTGGTGAATAGTGGTGACTAGTGGTGACTAGTGGTGACTAGTGGTGAGTAGTGGTGAGTAGTGGTGAGTAGTGATGACTAGTGGTGAGTAGTGGTGAGTAGTGGTGAATAGTGGTGACTAGTGGTGAATAGTGGTGAGTAGTGGTGAGTAGTGGTGAGTAGTGATGACTACCCAAGTGACATGGCTGTCAGATTCAG
>NW_025757365.1:0-5636 GCF_021184085.1 Oncorhynchus gorbuscha
TGGTTAGAAAGCATAGTAATAACACATGTAAATTCAACAAACTTCAGCCTGTCTTTTTGAGGTGGGTAAAATAAAGGTTGAAATCTCATTGATCAACGCCTCAACCAAATATGGCGTTGTGTGTCCAGTGGGGACGCGCCACAGCCTCTATTCTATTGCCTCCTCTTTTAATCATTTCTGTTCATTGAGATTCAATAAATAAACAACTCTAATTCCATTTTTTCCATAGAATGGCCCCAGCCATTTCCCTGGCGTTGAAACGTAGTCAAATCAGACAGTCCAGTCAGTCAGTCAATTAGTCAGTCGATCGAATGTCAGTCAGTCAGTCAGTCAGTCAGTGAGTGCAGTCAGTCAGTTAGGCCAGCCAGTCAGTCAGTCAACCAGTCAATCTGATCAGACAGTCAATCAGTCAATCAGTCAGTCAGTCAGTCAGTCAGTCAGTTGCCACGTCAGTCAGTCAGTCAGTCAGTCAGTCAGTTAGTCAACCAGTCAGTCAGTCAACCAGTCAATCGAACATCAGACAGTCAATCCAGTCAATCAATCAGTCATTCAGTCAGTCAGTCAGCCAGTCAGTCAGTCAGTTGCTGTCAGTCAGCTTGCTAGTCAGTCAGTCAGTCGGGTCAGTCGGGTCAGTCAACCAGTCAATCGGATCAGACAGTCAATCAGTCAATCAATCAATCAGCCAGTCAGTCAGTCGGGTCGGTCAGCTGGGGCTGTCAGTCGGTCGGTCAGCCAGTCAGTCAGCTCAGTCGGGGTTGGGGTCGGGCCACTGGTCAGTCAGTCAATCAGTCAGTTAGTCTGTCAGTCAGCTCACAAAGAGACAGGGAGCCATGGCGCACACACACACACACACACACACATTGGCTCAGGGCATGGCAGCGCCAGCACTACACGAAGAGCAGAGCCACTGGAGCGGCTGAGTTTCTGATACAAGCTGCCTGGCCGTACCTCTCTCACCGCATTCGTGGACATACTTCATTCAGCGTTTCATATGACTTTTTCTAGTAATATACATGTATACTGTATGCTGTAAGGATACCACACACTCTGCCCTCTGAGAGCTTCCAGAGAGATATTAGTGTAGGTCTCCCTGGTGTGAAGGGTGGACCAGTCTCAGTTGTCTGTCTGGTGAGCCTGCTTGTGCTGCTGTGTTTATTTATTCATACCACCTCTTCTCTAATGGATCTACTCTAACAGCTACATACACACTTACAAAAAAGCGTCGTCCGGGTTAGGGAGGTTTTAGCCGGGGTAGGCCATCATTGTAAAATAAGAATTTGTTCTGTTTGCAATGTTTCTACCAGTTGAATTAGGGTGACCAAATCTTAAAAACCCAAATGCGGGACAAGGGAAAGATTTTGCGTGACATTATCAGAACAGTGGGCAGTTAATGGATCACATTGAAATGGCGACATGGTTCTGCTGTATGAAGGTCACTTCCTATTACAGTTTTTCTCGGTCGCTTTGGTGCATTTCTTAGATCAAAAGTGCAATTCTTGACTCCCCCTCCCCTTTCACTCTCTCGCTCTCTCTTCTCTCTGTCGCCCGATCCTTTCCCTGATTAGACTCCCTATTTATTCCTTTGTGATCCGTTCCTGTTCCATCGGTTCCTTGTTTGTATTCCATGCTGATTGCGTTTCGCCCTGTCCTGTCGTGTTTTTGCCGTGATTGTGTATCACCCTGTCCTGTCGTGTTTTGTGCCTTCATCAGACGCTGCGTGTGAGCAGGTGTCTCAGTTGACTACGGCCTGCGCCTACCCGAAGCGACCTGCAGTCTGTGGCCGCTTCTCCAGTTGTTTTCCCCTCTACTATCTAGAGGATTTCAGTTATTCGGTTTTGACATTAATAAACTCTGTTTCTGTTAAGTCGCGTTTGGGTCCTCTTTCACCTGCATGACAGAAGGAACCGATCAAAGGAATGGACCCAGCGACTTCAGACGCTCGTTACACTGCCGTCGAGATCCAAGGAGCCATGCTCGGCAGACACGAGCAGGAATTGTCCGCTGCTCGCCAGGCCGTGGAAAACCTGGCTGCTCAGGTTTCCGACCTCTCTGGACAGTTCCAGAGTCTCGTCTCGTGCCACCTGTTACTTCCTGGCCTGCCGAGCCTCCAGAACCTAGGGTTAATAACCCACCTTGCTACTCCGGGCAGCCCACTGAGTGCCGCTCCTTTCTCACGCAGTGTGAGATTGTGTTCTCTCTCAACCCAACACATACTCTAGAGAGAGAGCTCGGGTTGCTTACGTCATTCACTCCTCACTGGCCGGGCTCGAGAATGGGGCACAGCTATCTGGGAGGCAAGGGCTGTTTGCTCTAACGATTTCCAGAACTTTAAAGAGGAGATGATTCGGGTTTTTGACCGTTCAGTTTTTGGTGGGGAGGCTTCTAGGGCCCTGGCTTCCTTATGCCAAGGTGAACGGTCCATAACGGATTATTCCATTGAGTTTCGCACTCTTGCTGCCTCTAGTGAGTGGAACGAGCCGGCGCTGCTCGCTCGTTTTCTGGAGGGACTCCACGCTGTGGTTAAGGATGAGATTCTCTCCCGGGAGGTTCCTTCAGATGTGGACTCTTTGATTGCTCTCGCCATCCGCATAGAACGACGGGTAGATCTTCGTCACCGGGCTCGTGGAAGAGAGCTCGCATCAACGGTGTTTCCCTGCTCCGCATCGCAACCATCTCCCCCTCTGGCTTTGAGACTGAGCCCATGCAGCTGGGAGGGATTCGCATCTCGAATAAGGAGAGGGAACGGAGGATCACCAACCGCCTGTGCCTCTATTGTGGAGTTGCTGGACATTTCGTTAATTCATGTCCAGTAAAAGCCAGAGCTCATCTGTAAGCGGAGGGCTACAGGTGAGCGCAACTACTCAAGTCTCTCCATCAAAGTCCTGTACTACTTTGTCGGTCCACCTACGCTGGACCGGTTCGGGTGCTACATGTAGTGCCTTGATAGACTCTGGGGCTGAGGGTTGTTTCATGGACGAAGCATGGGTTCGGAAACATGACATTCCTTTCAGAGAGTTAGATAAGCCTACGCCCATGTTCGCCTTAGATGGTAGTCATCTTCCCAGTATCAGATTTGAGACACTACCTTTAACCCTCACAGTATCTGGTAACCACAGTGAGACTATTTCTTTTTTGATTTTCCGTTCACCGTTTACACCTGTTGTTTTGGGTCATCCCTGGCTAGTATGTCATAATCCTTCTATTAATTGGTCTAGTAATTCTATCCTATCCTGGAACGTTTCTTGTCATGTGAAGTGTTTAATGTCTGCCATCCCTCCCGTTTCTTCTGTCCCTACTTCTCAGGAGGAACCTGGCGATTTGACAGGAGTGCCGGAGGAATATCATGATCTGCGCACGGTCTTCAGTCGGTCCCGAGCCAACTCCCTTCCTCCTCACCGGTCGTATGATTGTAGTATTGATCTCCTTCCGGGGACCACTCCTCCTCGAGGTAGACTATACTCTCTGTCGGCTCCCGAACGTAAGGCTCTCGAGGATTATTTGTCTGTGTCTCTTGACGCCGGTACCATAGTGCCTTCTTCCTCTCCGGCCGGGGCGGGGTTCTTTTGTTAAGAAGAAGGACGGTACTCTGCGCCCCTGCGTGGATTATCGAGGGCTGAATGACATAACGGTTAAGAATCGTTATCCGCTTCCCCTTATGTCATCAGCCTTCGAGATTCTGCAGGGAGCCAGGTGCTTTACTAAGTTGGACCTTCGTAACGCTTACCATCTCGTGCGCATCAGAGAGGGGACGAGTGGAAAACGGCGTTTAATACTCCGTTAGGGCATTTTGAGTACCGGGTTCTGCCGTTCGGTCTCGCCAATGCGCCAGCTGTTTTTCAGGCATTAGTTAATGATGTTCTGAGAGACATGCTGAACATTTTTGTTTTTGTCTATCTTGACGATATCCTGATTTTCTCCGTCACTCGAGATTCATGTTCAGCACGTTCGCGTGTTCTACAGCGAGAATTGTCTCTATGTAAAGGCTGAGAAGTGCTCTTTCATGTCTCCTCCTGCCGGTCGTCTCAGACCGCTTCCCATTCCTCTCGACCATGGTCTCACATTGCCTTAGACTTCATTACCGGTCTGCCTTTGTCTGCGGGGAAGACTGTGATTCTGACGGTTGTCGTCGATAGGTTCTCTAAGGCGGCACATTTCATTTCCCCTCGCTAAGCTTCCTTCCGCTAAGGAGACGGCACAAATCATTATTGAGAATGTATTCAGAATTCATGGCCTCCCGTTAGACGCCGTTTCAGACAGAGGTCCGCCCAATTCACGTCACAGTTTGGAGGGAGTTCTGTCGTTTGATTGGTGCGTCCGTCAGTCTCTCTTCCGGGTTTCATCCCCAGTCTAACGGTCAAGCAGAGGGCCAATCAGACGATTGGTCGCATACTACGCAGCCTTTCTTTCAGGAACCCTGCGTCTTGGGCAGAACAGCTCCCCTGGGCAGAATACGCTCACAATTCGCTTCCTTCGTCTGCTACCGGGTTATCTCCGTTTCAGAGTAGTCTGGGTTACCAGCCTCCTCTGTTCTCATCCCAGCTTGCCGAGTCAGCGTTCCCTCCGCTCAAGCGTTTGTCCAACGTTGTGGCGCACCTGGAGGAGGGTGAGGTCTGCACTTTGCCGTTACAGGGCACAGACGGTGAGCCGCCAATAAACGCAGGATTAAGAGTCCAAGGTATTGTTGCGGCCAGAGAGTGTGGCTTTCCACTCGCAACCTTCCTCTTGCGACAGCTTCTCGTAAGTTGACTCCGCGGTTCATTGGTCCGTTCCGTGTCTCCCAGGTCGTCAATCCAGTCGCTGTGCGACTGCTTCTTCCGCGACATCTTCGTCGCGTCCATCCTGTCTTCCATGTCTCCTGTGTTAAGCCCTTTCTTCGCACCCCGTTCGTCTTCCCTCCCCCCTCCCGTCCTTGTCGAGAGCGCACCTATTTACAAGGTACATAAAATTATGGACATGCGTTCTCGGGGGCGGGGTCACCAATACCTAGTGGATTGGGAGGGTTACGGTCTGAGGAGAGGAGTTGGGTTCCGTCTCGGGACGTGCTGGACCGTTCGCTCATCGATGATTTCCTCCGTTGCCGCCAGGATTCCTCCTCGAGTGCGCCAGGAGGCGCTCGGTGAGTGGGGGGGTACTGTCATGTTTGTCATTTATTGTCATGTCTTGTCCCTGTGCTCCCCATGCTATTCGTTTCCCTCTGCTGGTCTTGTTTGGTTCTATCCCTCTCTCTCCCCCTCCCTCTCTCGCTCTCTCTTCTCTCTGTCGTTCCGTTCCTGCTCCCAGCTGTTCCTATTCCCCTAATCATCATTTAGTCTTCCCCACCTGTTCCCGATCCTTTCCCCTGATTAGACTCCCTATTTATTCCTTTGTGATCCGTTCCTGTTCCATCGGTTCCTTGTTTTGTATTCCATGCTGTAATTGCGTTTCGCCCTGTCCTGTCGTGTTTTTGCCGTGATTGTGTATCACCCTGTCCTGTCGTGTTTTGTGCCTTCTTCAGACGCTGCGTGTGAGCAGGTGTCTCCAGTTGACTACGGCCTGCGCCTACCCGAAGCGACCTGCAGTCATGGCCGCTTCTCAGTTGTTTTCCCCTCTACTATCTAGAGGATTTCAGTTATTCGGTTTTGAGCATTAATAAACTC
>NW_025757366.1:0-5636 GCF_021184085.1 Oncorhynchus gorbuscha
ACTGGTTACTGCAGCTGGATTGGCTGGATCTGTGCTGGTTACTGCAGCTGGATTGGCTGGATCTGTACTGGTTTCTGCAGCTGGATTGGCTGGATCTGAACTGGTTACTGCAGCTGGATTGGCTTGATCTGTGCTGGTTACTGCAGCTGGATTGGCTGGATCTGTGCTGGTTTCTGCAGCTGGATTGGCTGGATCTGTACTGGTTTCTGCAGCTGGATTGGCTGGATCTGTACTGGTTTCTGCAGCTGGATTGGCTGGATCTGAACTGGTTTCTGCAGCTGGATTGGCTGGATCTGTACTGGTTTCTGCAGCTGGATTGGCTTGATCTGTGCTGGTTACTGCAGCTGGATTGGCTGGATCTGTGCTGGTTACTGCAGCTGGATTGGCTTGATCTGTGCTGGTTACTGCAGCTGGATTGGCTGGATCTGTGCTGGTTACTGCAGCTGGATTGGCTTGATCTGTGCTGGTTTCTGCAGCTGGATTGGCTGGATCTGTACTGGTTTCTGCAGCTGGATTGGCTGGATCTGAACTGGTTACTGCAGCTGGATTGGCTGGATCTGTGCTGGTTACTGCAGCTGGATTGGCTGGATCTGTGCTGGTTACTGCAGCTGGATTGGCTGGATCTGTGCTGGTTTCTGCAGCTGGATTGGCTGGATCTGTCCTCTCCAGCTGTATCAGACTGGCCGCAGGGTATTTCAGGCAAATGCCAGATGTGCTGGTCCACTTTTAGCCCAGTGGGTCTTTCTAAGGAATATTTTTTCGGGGCTGTTCAGCAGTGCAGCAAAGGGAGACCAACCCAACAAGCTGCGGGTTGAACAAGCATGTCCTGGGGTGGAATTTGGATTCTGTTTTCTAGGCAGACACATTAGTGTTTGTCTCATCTGCTTTGAATGTTAATGAACAAATCCCTTCCTTCTTGAAGGGAACAAATCCCCAATGTTCTATGCGTGGGCTGTATGGGTTGTCCCGAACGTACAGACAGAGTCCACAGAGGATCCTATATGCAGGCGGGTTATGGAGCGTTGCAGGGTGAATGAATGCCACATTGTTCCACTGGAATCTGGAATGTGTGAGACGGACGTGAGGAGAAGCTCAATGATGTTAATGATCTAGGGTCGCATCCCAAATGGCGTCTTTTTCCCTATAGAGTGACGGGCGTGAAGGAGAAGCTCAATGATGTTATGATCTAGGTGTCGCATCCCAAATGGCGTCCTTTTCCTATAGAGTGTGTGTATTGAAGACACAGCCTTAGTTATGCAATCCACCTCTAACAGCTGTATGGGGGCTGGGTTGTAGGGTATTATTTTTACTTTTCGTTATATCCAATTACAGCCTTGTCTCATGGCTGCAACTCCCCCTACGGACTCGGGATCATGCTCCGTAACAAGACCCTGTCAAGCCGCATTGCTTAACTTTAAAATAACCTCACTCCTAACTTCAACAAACAATGGAGCTGATCGTGAACTTCAGAAAACAGCAGAGGGAACACCCCCCTATCCACATTGAGGGGACTATAATGGTCACTATAATAATAGAACACTGGTCACTATAATAATAGAACACTGATCACTATAATAATAGAGGTACTGGTCACTATAATAATAGAACACTGGTCACTATAATAATAGAACACTGGTCACTATAATAATAGAGACACTGGTCACTATAATAATAGAGACACTGGTCACTATAATAATAGAACACTGGTCACTATAATAATAGAACACTGGTCACTATAATAATAGAACACTGGTCACTATAATAATAGAACACTGGTCACTATAATAATAGAACACTGGTCACTATAATAATAGAACACTGGTCACTATAATAATAGAACACTGAGGTCACTATAATAATGGAACACTGGTCACTATAATAATAGAACACTGGTCACTATAATAATGGAACACTGGTCACTATAATAATAGAACACTGGTCACTATAATAATGGAACACTGGTCACTATAATAATGGAACACTGGTCACTATAATAATGGAACACTGGTCACTATAATAATGGAACACTGGTCACTATAATAATGGAACACTGGTCACTTAATAATGGAACACTGGTCACTATAATAATAGAACACTGGTCACTATAATAATAGAACACTGGTCACTATAATAATAGAACACTGGTCACTATAATAATAGAACACTGGTCACTATAATAATGGAACACTGGTCACTTTAATAATGGAACACGGGTCACTTTAATAATGGAACACGGGTCATTTTAATAATAGAACACTGGTCACTTTAATAATGGAACACTGGTCATTTTAATAATGGAACACTGGTCACTTTAATAATGGAACACTGGTCACTATAATAATGGAACACTGGTCACTTTAATAATGGAACACTGGTCTCTTTAATAATGGAACACTGGTCACTTTAATAATGGAACACTGGTCACTTTAATAATAGAACACTGGTCACTTTAATAATGGAACACTGGTCATTTTAATAATGGAACACTGGTCACTTTAATAATGGAACACTGGTCACTATAATAATGGAACACTGGTCACTTTAATAATGGAACACTGGTCTCTTTAATAATAGAACACTGGTCACTTTAATAATAGAACACTGGTCACTATAATAATAGAACACTGGTCACTATAATAATAGAACACTGGTCATTTTAATAATGGAACACGGGTCACTTTAATAATGGAACACGGGTCACTTTAATCATGTTTTCTGTAAGTCTTCACACGGTTTTCACAAACTGTTGCTGGTATTTTGGCCCATTCCTCCATGCAGATCTCCTCTAGAGCAGTGATGTTTTGGGGCTATTGCTGGGCAACACAGACTTTCAACTCCCTCCAAAGATGTTCTATGGGGTTGAGATCTGGAGACTGAAATGCTTCTTACGAAGCCACTCCTTCGTTGCCCGGGCGGTGTGTTTGGGATCATTGTCATGCTGAAAGACCCAGCCACGTTTCATCTTCAATGCCCTTGCTGATGGTAGGCTTTGTTACTTTGGTCCCAGCTCTCTGCAGGTCATTCACTAGGTCCCCCCGTGTGGTTCTGGGATTTTTGCTCACCGTTCATGTGATCATTTTGACCCCACGGGGTGAGATCTTGCGTGGAGCCCCAGATCGAGGGAGATTATCAGTGGTCTTGTATCTCCTCCATTTCCTAATAATTGCTCCCACAGTTGATTTCTTCAAACCAAGCTGCTTACCTATTGCAGATTCAGTCTTCCCAGCCTGGTGCAGGTCTACAATTTTGTTTCTGGTGTCCTTTGACAGCTCTTTGGTCTTGGCCATAGTGGAGTTTGGAGTGTGAGTGTTTGAAGTTGTGGACAGGTGTCTTTTATACTGATAACAAGTTCAAACAGGTGCCATTAATACAGGTAACGAGTGGAGGACAGAGGAGCCTCTTAAAGAAGAAGTTACAGGTCTGTGAGAGCCAGAAATCTTGCTTGTTTGTAGGTGACCAAATACTTATTTTCCACCATAATTTGCAAATAAATTCATTAAATTCATTCATTTTTTTCTCATTTTGTCTGTCATAGTTGAAGTGTACCTGTGATGAAAATTACAGGCCTCTCTCATCTTTTTAAGTGGGAGAACTTGCACAATTGGTGGCTGACTAAATACTGTTTTGCCCCACTGTATGTACTGTATTCTATTCTACTGTATCTTAGTCTATGTCGCTCTGACATTACTCGTACAAATATTTATATATTCTTAATTCCATTCCTTTACTTTAGATTTGTGTGTATTGTTGTGAAATTGTTCTATATTTCTTGTGAGATATTACTGCACTATTGGAGCTAGAAACACAAGCATTTCGCTACACCCACAATATCATCTGCTTTAACACGTGTATGTGACCAATAAAATTTGATTTGATTAAAGATATATATTTTTGTGTGCTGGTTGTGCTATTAGCATGCTAACACTCATTAAGACAGACCGGTATTATAGCTAGCCATCACTGGTTGAAGCTAAAGTTGGAGTGGAATGGAGTTGACTGGTGACAATGACATGAATATATATATAATTCATTTGGATATATAATACAGTTACAAAACAAATGTCAATTTGTCTTGAATTCAGGCTGCTGCTGTCAATAGGGAAAGATTGCTTCTGTACTTCCTTGTTGTAGTTGAGAACGTCCCTTTGCCGTGTGGAGCCAGAGCCAACGCTCACAGTGTTGGAAAGATTTCCTGGTCTAGAGTCCCCGGTCTGGTCTGGAGCCCCCGGTCCGGTCTAGAGTCCCCGGTCCGGTCTAGAGTCCCCGGTCCGGTCTGCAGTCCCCGGTCTGGTCTGGAGCCCCCGGTCCGGTCTAGAGTCCCCGGTCCGGTCTAGAGTCCCCGGTCCGGTCTAGAGTCCCCGGTCCGTCCTAGAGTCCCCGGTCCGGTCTAGAGTCCCCGGTCCGGTCTAGAGCCCCCGGTCCGGTCTAGAGTCCCCGGTCCGGTCTGCAGTCCCCGGTCCGGTCTGCAGTCCCCGGTCCGGTCTAGAGTCCCCGGTCCGGTCTAGAGTCCCCGGTCCGGTCTGCAGTCCCCGGTCCGGTCTAGAGTCCCCGGTCCGGTCTAGAGTCCCCGGTCCGGTCTAGAGTCCCCCGGTCCGGTCTAGAGTCCCCGGTCCGGTCTAGAGTCCCCGGTCCGGTCTAGAGTCCCCGGTCCGGTCTAGAGTCCCCGGTCCGGTCTAGAGTCCCCGGTCCGGTCTAGAGTCCCCGGTCCGGTCTAGAGTCCTGGACCTGAGCCCAGCCAATGTGATTAGACACATCTCTCTCTCTGATTAGAAATATCAACTAGTCATATCTGGACCTGAGCCCAGCCAACAGCCATGATTACAGAGCATTAACCCCTCTGTCACACCTCTCATTTATCTCTCTCTCTCTGTCACACCTCTCATTTATCTCTCTCTCTCTCTGTCACACCTCTCATTTATCTCTCTCTCTCTCTCTCTGTCACACCTCTTCTCTCTCTCTCTCTCTCTCTCTGTCACACCTCTTATCTCTCTCTCTCTCTCTCTCTCTCTCTCTCTCTCTCTCTCTCTCTCTGTCACACCTCTTATCTCTCTCTCTCTCTCTCTCTCTCTCTCTCTCCTCTCTCTCTCTCTCTCTCTCTCTCTTCTCTCTCTCTCTCTCTCTCACACCTCTCTCTCTTCTCTCTCTTCTGTCACACCTCCCATCCCTCTCTCTGTCACACCTCTCATTTATCTCTCTCTCCCTCTCTCTGTCACACCTCTCATCTCTCTCTGTCACACCTCCCATCTATCTCTCTCTGTCTCTCTGTCACACCTCACATCTCTCTCTCTCTCTCTGTCACACCTCACATCTCTCTCTCTCTCTGTCACACCTCACATCTCTCTCTCTCTCTCTGTCACACCTCTCATTTATCTCTCTCTCTCCTCTCTCTCTGTCACACCTCTTATATCTCTCTCTCTGTCTCTCTGTCACACCCCACATCTCTCTCTCTCTCTCTGTCACACCTCACATCTCTCTCTCTCTCTCTGTCACACCTCTCATTTATCTCTCTCTCTCTCTCTCTCTCTCTGTCACACCTCTTATATCTCTCTCCCTGTCTCTCTGTCACACCCCACATCTCTCTCTCTCTCTCTGTCACACCTCTCATTTATCTCTCTCTCTCTCTCTCTCTCTCTCTC
>NW_025757367.1:0-5636 GCF_021184085.1 Oncorhynchus gorbuscha
CTGGTCTGTCTGCCCAATATAAAGGATCAAAACTGGAGGGGGCAGATGGCAGTGGGAGGAGGTAGGGAACTGGTCTGTCTGCCCATTATAAAGGATCAAAACTGGAGGGGGCAGATGGCAGTGGGAGGAGGTAGGGAACTGGTCTGTCTGCCCAATATAAAGGATCAATACTGGAGGCAGGAGGAGGGTGGCCCAGGATCACTGGGGAGGAGGTAGGGGAACTGGTCTGTCTGCCCAATATAAAGGATCAAAACTGGCAGAGGAATAAAATGAGCATAAATAGGAAAGTATACCAGTTTCATTTGAGGACCAGGATGTTGTCATCTGTGCCATACAGATTGCTGAATAGTTGGGAAGAGATTTTTGATGTACCGATTCCATGGTACAGGATGTATGAGTTGATATATAAAATGCAAGATTCAAGACTTCGTGCTTTTCAGCTAAAAATATTATACAGAATTCTTGCCACCAACAAAATGTTGAATATTTGGGGCATAAAATCATTGAAGCTCTGCAGATTTTATTGTGAGGATACAGAATCAATAGACCTTTTATTTTGGTATTGCCCTCAGGCAAGCCTGTTTCTGGTCTCAGGTTCAGGAATGGCTGAAAATGCATAGCATTGATCTAAAATTGACCCTAGAAATAGTACTGTTAGGAGATCTGGAGAGACTGGGTCAGTCAATTACTAATATACTAATACTCTTAGTAAAAGTATTTATCTTCAACTCCCAATCTGTGGATTCTATTCGATTAAATAGATTGAAATTGTATGTTAAACATCATGGCATAGTTGAAAGATAGATGCTGCGTAGAAACACAAAGAGGGTGGCCAGCAGAGAGAGATGGGATGGACTGAGGGAAGCTGAGGGTTGGGATGGGATGGGCTGAGGGAAGCTGAGGGATGGGATGGGATGGACTGAGGGAAGCTGAGGGATGGGATGGACTGAGGGAAGCTGAGGGATGGGATGGACTGAGGGAAGCTGAGGGTTGGGATGGGATGGCCTGAGGGAAGCTGAGGGATGGGATGGGATGGACTGAGGGAAGCTGAGGGTTGGGATGGACTGAGGGAAGCTGAGGGTTGGGATGGGCTGAGGGAAGCTGAGGGTTGGGATGGACTGAGGGAAGCTGAGGGTTGGGATGGACTGAGGGAAGCTGAGGGTTGGGATGGGATGGACTGAGGGAAGCTGAGGGATGGGATGGACTGAGGGAAGCTGAGGGATGGGATGGACTGAGGGAAGCTGAGGGATGGGATGGGATGGGCTGAGGGAAGCTGAGGGTTGGGATGGACTGAGGGAAGCTGAGGGTTGGGATGGGCTGAGGGAAGCTGAGGGTTGGGATGGGCTGAGGGAAGCTGAGGGTTGGGATGGGATGGGCTGAGGGAAGCTGAGGGTTGGGATGGGATGGGCTGAGGGAAGCTGAGGGTTGGGATGGGATGGGCTGAGGGAAGCTGAGGGTTGGGATGGGATGGACTGAGGGAAGCTGAGGGTTGGGATGGGATGGGCTGAGGGAAGCTGAGGGTTGGGATGGGCTGAGGGAAGCTGAGGGTTGGGATGGGCTGAGGGAAGCTGATGGGATGGGATGGGCTGAGGGAAGCTGAGGGTTGGGATGGGATGGACTGAGGGAAGCTGAGGGTTGGGATGGGATGGGCTGAGGGAAGCTGAAGGTTGGGATGGGATGGGCTGAGGGAAGCTGAGGGTTGGGATGGGATGGGCTGAGGGAAGCTGAGGGTTGGGATGGGATGGACTGAGGGAAGCTGAGGGTTGGGATGGGATGGGCTGAGGGAAGCTGAGGGTTGGGATGGACTGAGGGAAGCTGAGGGTTGGGATGGGCTGAGGGAAGCTGAGGGTTGGGATGGGCTGAGGGAAGCTGAGGGTTGGGATGGGATGGGGCTGAGGGAAGCTGAGGGTTGGGATGGGATGGGCTGAGGAAGCTGAGGGTTGGGATGATGGCCTGAGGGAAGCTGAGGGTGGGATGGGATGGACTGAGGAAGCTGAGGGTTGGGATGGGATGGACTGAGGGAAGCTGAGGGTTGGGATGGGCTGAGGGGAAGCTGAGGGATGGGATGGACTGAGGGAAGCTGAGGGATGGGATGGGCTGAGGGAAGCTGAGGGTGGGATGGGATGGACTGAGGGAAGCTGAGGGTTGGGATGGCCTGAGGGAAGCTGAGGGTTGGGATGGGATGGACTGAGGGAAGCTGAGGGTTGGGATGGGCTGAGGGAAGCTGAGGGATGGGATGGGATGGACTGAGGGAAGCTGAGGGTTGGGATGGGATGGCCTGAGGGAAGCTGAGGGTTGGGATGGGATGGACTGAGGGAAGCTGAGGGTTGGGATGGGCTGAGGGAAGCTGAGGGATGGGATGGGCTGAGGGAAGCTGAGGGGTGGGATGGGATGGGCTGAGGGAAGCTGAGGGTTGGGATGGGATGGACTGAGGGAAGCTGAGGGTTGGGATGGGATGGCCTGAGGGAAGCTGAGGGTTGGGATGGGATGGACTGAGGGAAGCTGAGGGTTGGGATGGGCTGAGGGAAGCTGAGGGATGGGATGGGCTGAGGGAAGCTGAGGGATGGGATGGGATGGGCTGAGGGAAGCTGAGGGTTGGGATGGGATGGACTGAGGGAAGCTGAGGGATGTGATGGGATGGGCTGAGGGAAGCTGAGGGTTGGGATGGGATGGGCTGAGGGACGCTGAGGGATGGGATGGGATGGGCTGAGGGAAGCTGAGGGTTGGGATGGGCTAAGGGAAGCTGAGGGTTGGGATGGGATGGGCTGAGGGAAGCTGAGGGTTGGGATGGGATGGGCTGAGGGAAGCTGAGGGTTGGGATGGGATGGGCTGAGGGAAGCTGAGGGTTGGGATGGGCTGAGGGAAGCTGAGGGTTGGGATGGGATGGGCTGAGGGAAGCTGAGGGTTGGGATGGATGGGCTGAGGGAAGCTGAGGGTTGGGATGGGCTGAGGAAGCTGAGGGTTGGGATGGGATGGGCTGAGGAAGCTGAGGGTTGGGATGGGATGGGCTGAGGGAAGCTGAGGGTTGGGATGGGATGGGCTGAGGAAGCTGAGGGTTGGGATGGGATGGGCTGAGGGAAGCTGAGGGTTGGGATGGGATGGGCTGAGGGAAGCTGAGGGATGGGATGGGATGGGCTGAGGGAAGCTGAGGGATGGGATGGGCTGAGGGAAGCTGAGGGTTGGGATGGGATGGGCTGAGGGAAGCTGAGGGTTGGGATGGGCTGAGGGAAGCTGAGGGTTGGGATGGGATGGGATGGGCTGAGGGAAGCTGAGGGTTGGGATGGGATGGGCTGAGGGAAGCTGAGGGTTGGGATGGGATGGGCTGAGGGAAGCTGAGGGTTGGGATGGGCTAAGGGAAGCTGAGGGTTGGGATGGGATGGGCTGAGGGAAGCTGAGGGTTGGGATGGGATGGGCTGAGGGAAGCTGAGGGTTGGGATGGGCTAAGGGAAGCTGAGGGTTGGGATGGGATGGGCTGAGGGAAGCTGAGGGTTGGGATGGGATGGGCTGAGGGAAGCTGAGGGTTGGGATGGGATGGGCTGAGGGAAGCTGAGGGTTGGGATGGGCTGAGGGAAGCTGAGGGTTGGGATGGGATGGGCTGAGGGAAGCTGAGGGTTGGGATGGGATGGGCTGAGGGAAGCTGAGGGTTGGGATGGGCTGAGGGAAGCTGAGGGTTGGGATGGGATGGGCTGAGGGAAGCTGAGGGTTGGGATGGGATGGGCTGAGGGAAGCTGAGGGTTGGGATGGGATGGGCTGAGGGAAGCTGAGGGTTGGGATGGGATGGGCTGAGGGAAGCTGAGGGTTGGGATGGGATGGGCTGAGGGAAGCTGAGGGATGGGATGGGATGGGCTGAGGGAAGCTGAGGGATGGGATGGGCTGAGGGAAGCTGAGGGTTGGGATGGGATGGGCTGAGGGAAGCTGAGGGTTGGGATGGGATGGGCTGGAGGAGCTGAGGGATGGGATGGGCTGAGGGGAAGCTGGAGGGTTGGGATGGGATGGGCTGAGGAAGCTGAGGGTTGGGATGGGCTGAGGGAAGCTGAGGGTTGGGATGGGATGGGTTGAGGGAAGCTGAGGGATGGGATGGGATGGGCTGAGGGAAGCTGAGGGATGAGATGGGCTGAGGAAGTTGGAGGATGGGATGGGCTGAGGGGAAGCTGAAGGTTGGGATGGGATGGGCTGAGGGAAGCTGAGGGTTGGGATGGGATGGGCTGAGGGAAGCTGAGGGTTGGGATGGGATGGGCTGAGGGAAGCTGAGGGTTGGGATGGGCTAAGGGAAGCTGAGGGTTGGGATGGGATGGGCTGAGGGAAGCTGAGGGTTGGGATGGGATGGGCTGAGGGAAGCTGAGGGTTGGGATGGGCTGAGGGAAGCTGAGGGTTGGGATGGGATGGGCTGAGGGAAGCTGAGGGTTGGGATGGGCTAAGGGAAGCTGAGGGTTGGGATGGGATGGACTGAGGGAAGCTTAGGGATGGGATGGGATGGGCTGAGGGAAGCTGATGGTTGGGATGGGATGGGCTGAGGGAAGCTGAGGGTTGGGATGGGCTGAGGGAGGCTGAGGGTTGGGATGGGCTGAGGGAGGCTGAGGGTTGGGATGGGATGGGCTGAGGGAGACTGAGGGTTGATTTGGGCTGAGGGAGGCTGAGGGTTGGGATGGGCTGAGGGAAGCTGAGGGTTGGGATGGGCTGAGGGAAGCTGAGGGTTGGGATGGTCTGAGGGAGGCTGAGGGTTGGGATGGGCTGAGGGAGGCTGAGGGTTGGGATGGGATGGGCTGAGGGAAGCTGAGGGTTGGGATGGGATGGGCTGAGGGAAGCTGAGGGTTGGGATGGGATGGGCTGAGGGAAGCTGAGGGTTGGGATGGGCTGAGGAAGCGGAGGTTGGGATGGGATGGGCTGAGGAAGCTGGAGGGTTGGGATGGGATGGGCTGAGGGAAGCTGAGGGTTGGGATGGATGGGCTGAGGGAAGCTGAGGGTTGGGATGGGATGGGCTGAGGGAAGCTGAGGGATGGGATGGGCTGAGGGAAGCTGAGGGATGGGATGGGCTGAGGGAAGCTGAGGGTTGGGATGGGATGGGCTGAGGGAAGCTGAGGGTTGGGATGGGATGGGCTGAGGGAAGCTGAGGGTTGGGATGGGATGGGCTGAGGGAAGCTGCGGATGGGATGGGCTGAGGGAAGCTGAGGGTTGGGATGGGATGGGCTGAGGGAAGCTGAGGGTTGGGATGGGCTGAGGGGAAGCTGAGGGTTGGGATGGGATGGGTTGAGGGAAGCTGAGGGATGGGATGGGATGGGCTGAGGGAAGCTGAGGGATGGGATGGGCTGAGGGAAGCTGAGGGATGGGATGGGCTGAGGGAAGCTGAAGGTTGGGATGGGATGGGCTGAGGGAAGCTGAGGGTTGGGATGGGATGGGCTGAGGGAAGCTGAGGGTTGGGATGGGATGGGCTGAGGGAAGCTGAGGGCTGGGATGGGATGGGCTGAGGGAAGCTGGAGGGTTGGGATGGGATGGGCTGAGGGTTGGGATGGATGGGGAGGGAAGCTGGATGGGTTGGGATGGGATGGGCTGAGGGAAGCTGAGGGTTGGGATGGATGGGCTGAGGGAAGCTGAGGATGGGATGGGCTGAGGGAAGCTGAGGGTTGGGATGGGATGGG
>NW_025757368.1:0-5636 GCF_021184085.1 Oncorhynchus gorbuscha
TAGCTGCTAAGATTAGATCAAACAATAATATTAAGGGATTAGAAATTCGTGGCTTAAAAACTAAGGTGTCATTGTACGCTGATGATTCATGTTTTCTTTTAAAACCACAATTAGTCTCTCCATGGCCTCATAGAGGATCTAGATACTTTTGCTATCCTCTCTGGATTAAAACCAAAATGCATATTTTACATTACCGTGTAGTTTACCAATTAAATGGTCTGACGGAGATGTGGACATACTTGGTATTCAAATCCCAAAAGAAAGAAATGATCTCACTCCAATACATTTTATAGAAAGTTAGCAAAAATAGATCAGATCTTGCTACCATGAAATGGAAAATACCTGTCTATTTGTGTAAAAATCACCCTGATTAACTCCTCAGTTATATCACAGTTTACCTATTTTCTTATGGTTTTTCCTACACCTGGTGACCTGTTTTTTAAATCATATGAACAAAAAATATTCAATTTTATTTGGAATGGCAAGCCAGATAAAATTAAAAGGGCCTATTTATATAACGAATATGAATTTGGTGGGCAGAAATAATTAAATATTAAAGCATTAGACCTCTCACTAAAAGCATCAGTCATACACAAGTTATATTTAAATCCAAACTGGTTCTCTAGTCAATTGGTACGAATGTCTCATCCTATATTAAGGAAGGGCCCTTTTCCCCTTTATTCAGATTACACCTGCTCACTTTCGGTTGTTTGGAAACATGGGCCCTGACAGTAAATCTTAGTGAGACAAATATAACGCTGTCCCAAAAAAGATCTGGTTGCCAGGACCACGAATACAAATTCCATCTAGACACCGTTGCCCTAGAGTACACAAAACAACCCTACATACCTCAAATTCCATCTAGACACCGTTGCCCTAGAGTACACAAAACAACCCTACATACCTCAAATTCCATCTAGACACCGTTGCCCTAGAGTACACAAAACAACCCTACATACCTCGGCCTAAATATCAACGCAACAGGTAACTTCCACAAAGCTGTGAACGATCGGAGAGACAAGGCAAGAAGGGCTATCCAAGCCTTCAAAAGGAATATTAAATTCAACATACCAATTAGGATTTATGTTTGTGAGGTCTGGGTTCCGCACAGTAACTAAGAATTCACAAATTGAGACTCTGGATGCAGATTTCTGCAAAATATCCTTAGTGTACAACGTAAAACATCAAATAATGCATTCAGAGCAGAATTAGACCAATACCCAATAGTGATCAAAATCCAGAAAATAACTATTAAATTCTACAACAACGTAAAAGGAAGTGATTCCAAAAACTTCCATAACAAAGTCATCACCTATAGAGAAATTAACCTGGAGAAGAGCCCCCCAAACAAGCTGGTCCTGGGGCTTTGTTCCCAAACACAAACACATCCCACAGAGCCTCAGGACAGCAACACAATTAGACCCAACCAAATCATGAGAAAACAAAAATATTATTACTTGAAACATTGGAGAGAATTAACAAAAATGCAGAGCAAACTAGAATGCTATTTAGGAGAAAACCTGACCACTGTGACTGACCCAAAGTTAAGGAAAGATTTGACTATGTGTACAGACTCAGTGAGCATCGCCTTACTATTGAAAAAGGCCGCCATAGGCAGACCTGGCTCTCAAGAGAAGACAGGCTATGTGCTCACTACCCACAAAATGAGGTGCACTTCCTAACCTCCTGCCAAAATGTATGACCATATTAGAGACACATATTTCCCTCAGATTACACAGATCCACAAAGAATTTGAAAACAAATACAATGTTGATAAAGTCCCATATCTACTGGGTGAAATACCAGTGTGCCATCATAGCAGCAAGATGTGTGACCTGTTGCCACAAGAAAAGGGCAACCAGTGAAGAACAAACACCATTGTAAATACATCCCATATTTATGTTTATTTATGTTCCCTTTTGTCCTGTAACTAAAATGTCTCTGTTCTTTTGGAACATTTATGAGTGTAATGTTTATTTTTAATTTTTATTGTTTATTTCACTAAGTGTTTATTATCTATTGCACTTGCTTTGGCAATATTAACATATATTTCACCATGCCAACAAGCTCTTAAATTGAAATTAAATGTGAGAGAGAGAGAGAGAGAGAATCCTGCCGTGATGCCAGATTTAGAAAAGAACATTTAAAAATCTTGATGATGTTGTTTCAACTAACAATGTTGAGAATGACCATGTGAGTCATGCCAGACAGACTGGTGGACTGAGGTTATGGGGACAGACTGGTGTACAGATTGGTGTAAGACTGGTGGACAGACTGGGGGACCGGTTGATGGGGACAGACTGGTGGACAGACTGGGGACAGACTGGTGGACAGACTGGTGGACCGGGTCGATGGGGACAGACTGGGGGACAGACTGGTGGACAGACTGGGGACAGACTGGGGACCGGGTCGATGGGGACAGACTGGGGGACAGACTGGTGGACAGACTGGGGACCGGGTCGATGGGGACAGACTGGTGGACAGACTGGTGGACCGGGTCGATGGGGACAGACTGAATCTCAAAGACAGGATTCAGGATGATGATCACAGCTGAACAAATAGAATCACAAAGACATATTTCACTAATTAAATTAAGCCTTTCATAGAGCCGACCATACGAAGAGAAAGAAATGTACTGTCAGGCATTGAGATTCTGCTCCCAGCCATTAACAGGGGGCAAACAGCATGTACATATTCTTTATCCTTACACTGTGTATTAGACAGTAGTTTTGGAATTGCTAGTTAGATTACTTGTTGGTTATTACTGCATTGTCGGAACTAGAAGTACAAGCATTTCGCTACACTCGCATTAACATCTGCTAACTATGTGTATGCTTGAGCAAATAACATTTGGCTGATTTGATTTGATTTGATGTCCTTTATGGCATCCATAAGGCTCTGGTTAAAGTAGCATGCACTGTGTGAGAATAGAATGCTATTTGGAACTCAGATGTGTCCTGAGTTGGCTGGGCCTCAAAAGCCTGGCACGGCGTTCCTCCCTCGCTCCCTAAATGATAATTAAGATACTCACCCAAAACTGTAAGAAAGAAGTGAAATAAATATGTAACGTTTCTGAGCTCTAAGTTTTTGTTCCCTTTCCTCTTCATTTAACAATATTAAGTGTGTTTACGGACTGTCGTTGTCAGAGGAGACAGGCCTCTGTAATGACGCTGGGCATATTGTGTTGTAATAATGTGACTAAAGCTCATTCATCACTGCTTCACTGGATCCACGCAGTATCAGAGTGGGATGGTAAATAGTTTATGTGGTGGAAAAAGGGATCGGGTGAGAGATGGTGTGAGAGAGAGAGATATTGTCATTTTCTCATCCCGCTGATGAACACAAAGTTGTTTCAAACTAATCACCATCAATTTAATTCATAATTAGGCTGAAGAAAGAAATGTAGACGAGGGTACGAGCTGCAATAAAAAGATGGAGGTGGTGGAGCAGCAGGAGGAGGAGGAGGTGGAGGAGCAGGAGGAGGAGGAGGTGGAGGAGCAGGAGGAGCAGGAGGTGGAGGAGCAGGGGGAGGAGGTGGTTGAGAAGAAGGGGGAGAGGTGGAGGGGAGGTGGGGGAGGAGAGGAAGGTGGTGGTGGTGGAGGGGAGGAGCAGGAGGAGGTGGTCGAGGAGAAGGGGGGAGAGGTGGAGGGGGAGGGGGAGGTGGTGGAGGAGAGGGAGGTAGTGGAGGTGGTGGAGGGGGAGGAGCTGGTGGAGGGGGAGGAAGAGGAGGGGGTGGAAGAGGGGGAGGAGCAGGAGAAAGAGGAGGGGGAGGAGGTGGTGGAGGGGGAGGAGTTGGTGGAGGAGCAGGGGGAGGAGCAGGAGGAGGTGGTTGAGGAGAAGGGGGAGAGGTGGAGGGGGAGGTGGTGGAGGAGAGGGAGGTAGTGGAGGTGGTGGAGGGGGAGGAGCTGGTGGAGGGGGAGGAAGAGGAGGGGGTGGAAGAGGGGGAGGAGCAGGAGAAAAAGGGGAGGGGAGGAGGTGGTGGAAGGGGAGGAGTTGGTGGAGGAGCAGGGGGAGGAGCAGGAGGAGGTGGTTGAGGAGAAGGGGAGAGGTGGAGGAGGGAGGTGGTGGAGGGAGGAGTTGGTGGAGGAGCAGGGAGGGAGGGAGGGAGGGTGGCGGGTGGAGGAGCAGGGGGAGGAGCAGGAGGAGGTGGTTGAGGAGAAGGGGGAGAGGTGGAGGGAGGTGGGTGGAGGGAGAGAAGGGGGGAGGTAGTGGAGGTGGGTGGAGGAGGAGCTGGTGGAGGGAGGAAGAGGAGGGGGTGGAAGAGGGGAGGGGAGCAGGTGAAAAGAGGAGGGGAGGAAGTGGTGGAGGAGGAGTTGAGGTGGAGGAGCAGGGGAGGAGGAGGAGGTGGCGGTGGAGGAGGCAGGAGAGAAGGAGGTGGTGGATGGGGTGGAGGAGCAGGGGAGATTGTTAAAGAATACACCTTAATGGGACCACACAGACATACAGACACAGATTTGTGAAATTCCGTGAAGTTAGACAGCTGCCTGTAGCCTGTTCATCTCTTTCAGCTTTTTAACACTGTGTGTGTGTGTGTGTGTGTGCGTGTGCATGCGTGCGTGCGTGTGTGTGTGTGTGCGTGCGTGTTGTCTGTGTGTATCACTCAGTAATCATCCTCGTCTAAATCTCCTATCCCAGGCAAGAACTGAAGGCCTCTGTAAATCAATACCTATCCCAGGCAAGAACTGAAGGCAGGGTGTTTCTCAAAGCCATAGGACCACCACTCACACTACTGACATGTAGTGTACAGGAGTGTTTCTCAATCACTAGGACCATCCCACCACTCACACTACTGACATGTAGTGTACAGGGTGTTTCTCAATCCCACTAGGACCATCCACCACACTCACTACTGACATGTAGTGTACAGGGTGTTTCTCAATCCCACTCGGACCATCCACCACTCTACTGACATGTAGTGTCAGGGTGTTTCTCAATCCCCTCGGACCATCCACCACTCACTACTGACATGTGAGTGTACAGGGTGTTTCTCCAATAGTCGCCCGGTCTCAGCGTAGACTTTGATCTGAAGCCATTCTTATGATTATTGTGACTTTGCCATTAAAATTGTTTGTAAGCTTGTGTTTGTTGTTTTGCATGTTGTTCTTTGTATGCCATTTTAATATTTGAGAATTAACCAATGATATTGACCCTCCCTGGCCATGATTACGAACACCTGTGTCTTTTGACACTATATAAGCCGAGTCATTCGCAGTGTTTGTGATTCATACCCTGAGTGAACAAGCTTGGCTATCAAACTTTGGATATTACATTTTTGCATCTGAGCTCCTAGAGTTCTGACTCTCCTTCATTTTCATGTTTCTCAATCCATACCTTCGCTTCCCCTAGGACTGACTGGATACTCAACTTGTTGGATTATCTCAGATGTTTCAGAAGGTTGACATTGTCAGGAACCTGTAGCAGGCTTCCCATTAACTAAGAAACTGTGGCGTCGTTATTGATACTTACCATGCACTGTGGTGATCTATGGTGCAGTTGTACTATTACCAAAACACATCTCTAGGCTTCTACAGTACTACCCCAGTCCTATATTAAATATAACAGTACTACTCCATTCCTATATTAAATATAACAGTACTACTCCATTCCTATATTAAACATAACAGTACTACTCCAGT
>NW_025757369.1:0-5635 GCF_021184085.1 Oncorhynchus gorbuscha
TCCTGTATCTCCTGTATCTTCTGTATCTCTGTATCTTCTGTATCTCCTGTATCTCCTGTATCTCCTGTATCTTCTGCTAGTCTTCTGTATCTTCTGTATCTCCTGTATCTCCTGTATCTTCTGTATCTCCTGTACTCCCTGCTATCTCCTGTATCTTCTGTATCTTCTGTAACTCCTGTATCTCCTGTATCTCCTGTATCTTCTGTATCTCCTGTATCTCCTGTATCTTCTGTATCTCCTGTATCTCCTGTATCTTCTGTATCTCCTGTATCTCCTGTATCTCCTGTATCTCCTGTATCTTCTGTATGTATATTGAATATACCTAACCCTTCTAGAATCTTTAACAGTTCCACTTCATCACAGGTAAAACAACTTCTCCAGTTGTCTTTGACAGCAACATACATTCGGTATATGATTGACAGCAACCCGAACCCTTCTGGCACGTACACAGGGGGTCTTAGGTTAGTGTAGCCCACTCGAGGTAAAACAACGTGACGATTAGTCTTGACAATGTGAGCCTTCCACTGCAGGGTAATATGTCACGTCAAGTGGTGTACAACTCTACGACATAGAACTGTATTTATGCCTCTGTAAGTCATTGAGAACACATTAGCTTTTACAATAACGACCTGACCAAGAAGGAGCAATATAATTAACTACAACAAATTTGTTAGCTAAAGTGACATATACCGTTAACTACAATGGTCAAATGTCTTATTTTTTAACATTATTTTAACAGGACCATGGCCCAATACCAAATCCATCCCTAAGCCCTATTTCCAGCATTTGTGGAGATCTGAGAGGATTCGATTGGTATAAGAAATATGGTAATAGCTTCATCTTGCCCTATGATAGGCTAGGTTGAAGTGTCACCATATTGCTTATACCAATCAAATCCTCTCAGATCTCTACAAGCTGATGAAGGGCTGAGAGATGGATTTGGGATTGGGCCTGTGTTGTGTGGGTTGTCTTTAGGGGACACCCAGATGTCCTCTCTCTCTATCAGATGGTGCAAAGCCTCTTTTTAATGGGATGTTTATCCCAATAATAGCTATTTATCACCGTGTTGGGTGACGGGTGTTGAAATGAGGAAGTGCTGCTATAGTCCTACATTTGACTGGCTTCAGGTTTGTGTCATGCAACGGTCAAATAGAGTATGATGTATGTGACTATGATGTATGTGACTATGCTGTATGTGACTATGATGTATGTGAGTATGATGTATGTGACTATGATGTATGTGACTATGATGTATGTGAGTATGATGTATGTGACTATGATGTATGTGACTATGATGTATGTGACTATGATGTATGTGACTATGATGTATGTGACTATGATGTATGTGAGTATGATGTATGTGAGTATGATGTATGTGACTATGATGTATGTGAGTATGATGTATGTGAGTATGATGTATGTGAGTATGATGTATGTGAGTATGATGTATGTGACTATGATGTATGTGACTGATGTATGTGACTATGATGTATGTGACTGATATATGTGACTATGATGTATGTGACTATGATGTATGTGACTATGATGTATGTGGCTATGATGTATGTGACTATGATGTATGTGACTATGATGTATGTGACTATGATGTATGTGACTATGATGTATGTGAGTATGATGTATGTGAGTATGATGTATGTGAGTATGATGTATGTGAGTATGATGTATGTGACTATGATGTATGTGACTGATGTATGTGAC
Source organism: Oncorhynchus gorbuscha (assembly GCF_021184085.1). Taxonomy (NCBI): domain Eukaryota; kingdom Metazoa; phylum Chordata; class Actinopteri; order Salmoniformes; family Salmonidae; genus Oncorhynchus; species Oncorhynchus gorbuscha. Next base: position 1,720 of record NW_025757369.1, read on the forward strand.
TATGATGTATGTGACTGATATATGTGACTATGATGTATGTGACTATGATGTATGTGACTATGATGTATGTGGCTATGATGTATGTGACTGATATATGTGACTATGATGTATGTGACTGATGTATGTGAGTATGATGTATGTGACTATGATGTATGTGACTGATGTATGTGACTATGATGTATGTGACTGATGTATGTGACTATGATGTATGTGACTATGATGTATGTGACTATGATGTATGTGACTGATGTATGTGACTATGATGTATGTGAGTATGATGTATGTGACTGATGTATGTGAGTATGATGTATGTGACTATGATGTATGTGACTGATGTATGTGACTGATGTATGTGACTATGATGTATGTGACTGATGTATGTGACTATGATGTATGTGACTATGATGTATGTGACTGATGTATGTGACTATGATGTATGTGACTATGATGTATGTGAGTATGATGTATGTGAGTATGATGTATGTGACTGATGTATGTGACTATGATGTATGTGACTGATGTATGTGACTATGATGTATGTGACTATGATGTATGTGACTATGATGTATGTGACTATGATGTATGTGACTATGATGTATGTGACTATGATGTATGTGACTGATGTATGTGAGTATGATGTATGTGACTATGATGTATGTGACTATGATGTATGTGACTATGATGTATGTGACTGATGTATGTGGTTATGATGTATGTGGTTATGATGTATGTGACTGATGTATGTGACTATGATGTATGTGACTATGATGTATGTGACTATGATGTATGTGACTATGATGTATGTGACTGATGTATGTGAGTATGATGTATGTGACTGATGTATGTGACTATGATGTATGTGACTGATGTATGTGACTATGATGTATGTGACTGATGTATGTGACTATGATGTATGTGGTTATGATGTATGTGACTATGATGTATGTGACTGATGTATGTGACTATGATGTATGTGACTGATGTATGTGACTATGATGTATGTGACTATGATGTATGTGATTATGATGTATGTGACTATGATGTATGTGGTTATGATGTATGTGACTATGATGTATGTGACTATGATGTATGTGACTATGATGTATGTGACTATGATGTATGTGACTATGATGTATGTGACTATGATGTATGTGACTATGATGTATGTGACTATGATGTATGTGACTATGATGTATGTGACTGATGTCTGTGGTTATGATGTATGTGACTATGATGTATGTGACTATCATGTATGTGACTATGATGTATGTGGTTATGATGTATGTGACTATGATGTATGTGACTATGATGTATGTGACTGATGTATGTGACTATGATGTATGTGAGTATGATGTATGTGACTTTGATGTATGTGACTATGATGTATGTGACTATGATGTATGTGACTATGATGTATGTGGTTAGGATGTATGTGACTATGATGTATGTGACTGATGTATGTGGTTATGATGTATGTGACTGATGTATGTGACTGATGTATGTGACTGATGTATGTGACTGATGTATGTGACTGATGTATGTGACTATGATGTATGTGACTATGATGTATGTGACTATGATGTATGTGACTGATGTATGTGACTATGATGTATGTGACTATGATGTATGTGACTGATGTATGTGAGTATGATGTATGTGACTATGATGTATGTGAGTATGATGTATGTGACTGATGTATGTGAGTATGATGTATGTGACTGATGTATGTGACTGATGTATGTGACTATGATGTATGTGACTGATGTATGTGACTATGATGTATGTGACTATGATGTATGTGACTATGATGTATGTGACTATGATGTATGTGACTGATGTATGTGACTGATGTATGTGAGTATGATGTATGTGACTGATGTATGTGAGTATGATGTATGTGAGTATGATGTATGTGACTATGATGTATGTGACTATGATGTATGTGACTGATGTATGTGAGTATGATGTATGTGACTGATGTATGTGAGTATGATGTATGTGACTATGATGTATGTGACTATGATGTATGTGACTGATGTATGTGACTATGATGTATGTGACTATGATGTATGTGACTATGATGTATGTGACTATGATGTATGTGACTGATGTATGTGAGTATGATGTATGTGACTATGATGTATGTGACGTATGATGTATGTGAGCTATGATGTATGTGACTATGATGTATGTGACTATGATGTATGTGACTGATGTATGTGAGTATGATGTATGTGACTGATGTATGTGACTATGATGTATGTGACTATGATGTATGTGATATGATGTATGTGACTATGATGTATGTGACTGATGTATGTGACTATGATGTATGTGAGTATGATGTATGTGACTGATGTATGTGACGTATGATGTATGTGACTATGATGTATGTGACTATGATGTATGTGAGCTATGATGTATGTGACTGATGTATGTGAGTATGATGTATGTGACTATGATGTATGTGACTATGATGTATGTGACTATGATGTATGTTGACTATGATGTATGTGACTATGATGTATGTGACTGATGTATGTGACGTATGATGTATGTGACTGATGTGTATGTGACTATGATGTATGTGACTATGATGTATGTGACTATGATGTATGTGAGTATGATGTATGTGACTATGATGTATGTGATCATGATGTATGTGACGTATGATGTATGTGAGTATGATGTATGTGACTATGATGTATGTGACTATGATGTATGTGACTATGATGTATGTGACTATGATGTATGTGACTATGATGTATGTGACTATGATGTATGTGACTATGATGTATGTGACTATGATGTATGTGACTATGATGTATGTGACTATGATGTATGTGACTATGATGTATGTGACTATGATGTATGTGACTATGATGTATGTGACTATGATGTATGTGACTATGATGTATGTGACTATGATGTATGTGACTATGATGTATGTGACTATGATGTATGTGACTGATGATGTATGTGACTATGATGTATGTGACTATGATGTATGTGACTATGATGTATGTGACTGATGTATGTGGTTATGATGTATGTGACTATGATGTATGTGAGCGATGATGCATGGACTAGAATGTATGACATGATATGGAGTGTAGATGTATGACTATATGTATGTGACTGATGTATGTGACTATGATGTATGTGACTATGATGTATGTGACTATGATGTATGTGACTATGATGTATGTGACTATGATGTATGTGAGTATGATGTATGTGACTATGATGTATGTGACTATGATGTATGTGACATGATGTATGTGATTATGATGTATGTGACTATGATGTATGTGACTATGATGTATGTGACTATGATGTATGTGACTATGATGTATGTGACTATGATGTATGTGACTATGATGTATGTGACTTGATGATGTATGTGAGCTATGATGTATGTGACTATGATGTATGTGACTATGATGTATGTGACTATGATGTATGTGACTATGATGTATGTGACTATGATGTATGTGGTTATGATGTATGTGACTATGATGTATGTGACTGATGTATGTGACTATGATGTATGTGACTATGATGTATGTGACTATGATGTATGTGACTATGATGTATGTGACTATGATGTATGTGACTATGATGTATGTGACTGTGATGTATGTGACTATGATGTATGTGACTATGATGTATGTGACTGATGTATGTGAGTATGATGTATGTGACTATGATGTATGTGAGCATGATGTATGTGAGTATGATGTATGTGACTATGATGTATGTGAGTATGATGTATGTGACTATGATGTATGTGACTATGATGTATGTGACTATGATGTATGTGACTATGATGTATGTGACTATGATGTATGTGAGTATGATGTATGTGAGTATGATGTATGTGAGCTATGATGTATGTGAGTATGATGTATGTGAC
>NW_025757372.1:0-5632 GCF_021184085.1 Oncorhynchus gorbuscha
TCTGTTCTCTCCATTCTTTGTGCTTGTTAAACCAGACAGCTGTGTTTGTTTTACATCCATGGAGAATAGAAGAGAAAAGAAAAAAACAATATTGAGGGATAATTGAGTTATATTCTCTCCTGAAAGGATTACATATTTAAGATATGAAAATCCCCAACCAAAACAAAGCATAGACAGACAGCAGACGTTGAGGCAGTAGGTGGGTAGGTAGGTGTACAGTGTAGAGGGCCCGAGAGAAAAGCTAAATTACCTGCTAGAACGAGGATAAATCAGACAAGGCCTAGCCCAGGGAATGTATGAGTTCCGCTTGCTAGATAATACAAAAGTGACCTGGCGGGCCCACGCAGCCTCTGTCTTTTATTCCCTCCCTTCATTCCTACCTCTATCCTCCCTTTCTTCTCCCTTCGTCTCGTTTTTATCTAAGGCATTTTGCCTCTCTCTTTTACTCCCTCCATCCATTCCCACCTGTCCCTTATCCTCTCCTCTTTCTCTCTTCCCATTCTCAAATTTTCCTCCGTAATGGTGTATCCTGATTTCCATCCTGTTCTGCTTCCCTTCTCTTGTATTTCACGCCCCCATCTCTACCCATCCTCCCCTCTTCTCTTCATCACCAGCCCCTCTTTTTCTCCTTCTCTCTCTCGCTCTTTTCTTCTCTATATTTTACTGTCGCTCTCTATCTTCCTCACTTTTTCTTCTTTCTAACGCGTGTTATTTCTCTCTTGATCTCACTCGTTTTCTGAACCCATGACACATGAACACCCCCCACACACACACTCTGGTGAAAGCACCAGCACAAAGCACTTTCGTAAATTGAGACACAGAGAAAAAATGCTTATACGTTCAGGGAAAAAGTTATACTGTACTTTTTTTCCTCTGTTCAGAACCCCCTCTTCTCTCAGATAAATCACAGGCACTCGTTTTGCCAAAATGCTAATGTTGGTGTTGCTGTGTGTGTGTGTGTGTGTGTGTGTGTGTGTGTGTGTGTGTGTGTGTGTGTGTGTGTGTGTGTGTGTGTGTGTGTGTGTGTGTGTGTGTGTGTGTGTGTGTGTGTGTGTGTGTGTGCGTGTGCGTGTGCGTGTGCGCGCGTGCGTGCGTATTGCGGCCGACAATGGGGAGAACTAAAGCAGAACGGGAGGATTGAGAAATGCATTTCTGTGACGTCAAAATGTAAAAAGGTGCCGGAGCGAGACCTTCGCACTGCATGGACTCACTTAGAGATTGAACAGACTCTTTTTCTTTCTTATTTTTCTGTTCTTTCTGATGTATTTTTTCAGCAGAAATGTCTTCAGAAAAGGAAAGGGGAAAGTGAAATACAGAGCACCAGAGAGAGAGAGAGAGATACAGAGAAAAAGAAAGACCAAGTGAAGAGGAGCATGATCAAATGTGTGTATGCATGTGCATTCATGTGTGGGTGTGTGCGTGCCCATGTAAAAAAAAATGAAAGAAAAAAATTGACTAGGATGAGAATTGAGAAGTGAAAGAGAACAAAGAATAGAGTGATGAGGGGCCGACGTCTGTGATGGACCCATGTCTTGCTCCTCTCTCCTGCTTTCTGCTCAGATGATGGATGCTCTGCTAACAGATTTGCTGAACGTTAAAGGTTCCATCCTCTGCGCTCCTCAGGGAGGCTGGGCAGCCCTTGCGGTCCAGGGAAGGGGTTCCATCCTAGGCTTCTACCCCGGCATTCGAGCCCCTGAAGTCAACTCCCCTGAATGAAATACTGCCGTGTCAGGCCCTCTATTACTGCTCAGTGCCGAGCGGAGAGACTCCACCGCTACCACGTCTACCAGAGTAGCCCAGCCGCAGCCCACAGCAACCAATGCATAGATACATTAAAGCGTGATGTAAATTATTAAAAATAAAAGCTACAGATGTAGGATCTTAATTTGAGCCAGTTTGCTACAGCAGGAAAATGATCCTGCATTAAAGGAACATTTTTTGTTGGGGTTGATATGTTTTTTACGAGTGCAAATCAAGGCTGACATTTTATAGTGGAAACTACAAGCTTTAGAAGCCTTTTTAAAAACCTTGAATACACTACAAGTTTACATTTCCTGCTGTGCATGAAAATTCTCAGTAACAAAAGAGTGATCAAATTAACATCTGTACACACCAAAAAAAAAGGTTATTGTGCTCTTAACCATAGCGGATCCATTTCTGTTGCTATATGGAAGCTTTTTTTAAAGGTTCTATAAAGAACAATGCTAATAAGGTTCTAAATAGAACCTTTATGCTGCTATAAAGAACCCTTTCCTAAGGTTCTATAAAGAACAAAAGGATCTATATAGCACCAAAAAAGAGTTCCGCTATGGTTTTAACCCTTTGAGTCTAAATAGAACTGTTTTCGTGGTCCTTTTTAGAAACTTCATGGATTGTGGTTCTATGAAGAATCTTCCTCAATTTCAAAGGTTCTTGGTAGATCTTTTGGAAAAACCATACAGGTTTTCTTGATGGTTAGTTTTCAGATTCTGTAAGCATTATTATTGTTGTTTTATTTGACAAGTTGAATCAGGTGTGCTAGCTATGAAAAGGCTGGGGGTCCCTGAGGAGAGAATTGAGTAACACTGATTTAGTCAACTGTTCTCAATTGCCACAAGGCCATTCATGAATCTTCCACGAGACACTGTAACTGGCAGAACACAACACATTAGATCAACTGGAATGACACTCTCGCTCACGGTTGCACAAAAAGAGCTTTGAATGAGCTGCTGCCCAGACATTTTAATTATTACTAAAAGAGGAAAGAACCCTTTCTGAACTGCAAAGAACCATTGAAGGGCTCAAAGGGTTATTTGAGTCATTATTGTTCCACATAAAACCATCACCCTTCCCAAAGAACCCTTGAACTCTCTTCTTTTCTTAGTGTGTAGATGTAAGGGTGTGTCTGTCCCAGAGTGTGTCCGAGTGTGTGCGCCGCTTGACTATCCACAGTAGAGTGTGTGTGTGTGTGTGTGTGTGTGTGTGTGTGTGTGTGTGTGTGTGTGTGTGTGTGTGTGTGTGTGTGTGTGTGTGTGTGTGTGTGTGTGTGTGTGTGTGTGTGTGTGTGTGTGTGTGTGTGTGTGTGTGTGTGTGTGTGTGTGTGTGTGTGCGTGTGTGTGTGTGTGTGTGTGTGTGCGTGCTTGTGTGCATGTGTTTCTAAACACACAGTAACAAGGCCCTGGAGGTGGGCTATTACTTTATACTCTGTAATGAGTCTTTTGATGATAATAACACATATCACGCACACACACACATACACACCACACATCCTGAGCTAATTTACTTCCAATTAGATTTAGCATTATTTCCTAATAACCCAATTTGAGGAGGGTAATCATATGTTACACTCCTGCGCTAATGTAATCTACCCAGTGTGGGGTCAAACTCAATTTGGTTTAGTCAGATGGGAGAAATAAGACTGTACATTCCCTCTGATGGTAGGTCAGGTTAGGTAGATTAATTAATTTAAACTCTCACTGTGGTTGATTGGGTAATGTGGTACACTATAAAATATCCTGTTGTTTTTACGATAACCTGGCAGACAATTACCTGTAAGTTACAGTAAAAAAAAGTAGCATTAATTCCAAGGAAGCATTTGTTTAACATTACTGTAAAGTAGGGTGTGTATGTGTGTGTGTGTGCAGAGTTAGGAAAAAGATATGTCTAAAAGTATCTTGTTACAAACACAACTTACCCAAAATAGAGGGTTTTTAGTTGTACTATCCTTGTGGATACCAGAAGTCCTCACAAGGAACTTTGTGGAGACATTTCGATGTTACCCAGAAGGAAAAGGGCAATTCTAGGCTTAGAGGTTAGGTTTACGATTGCAATTAGGGTTAGGGAATTATATTTGGTATAAAAATAGGATTTAAAATGGATATTAATTGTTTGGTCCCCATGAGGATAGTAAAACATGTGTGTGTGTGAAATGTTGCTTTACCTAGAGTCTAAGAGGCTGGTTTCTGACTGGTCCACCCTGTTTCATTACTTAGAGCAGGGGTGTCAAAGTCAAATGAACGGAGGGCCAAATAAAAAATTTAGCTACAAGCCGAGGGCCGGACTGTTCGAATGTTCATTGAAAAATTTTTAAATGACGCATATAGTCTAGTGAACCTAATTGAACCTACTGAAAACCTAACAAATATATTCCAATATGATCAGATAAATAAAGCAATATTTTCTTATGGCTCTGTCAGTAATCTTTAATTTTCAACAGACACAAAAGACAAATTTCCTTTATATAAAAATCCCCATAACATGAACATTAAATGAAAGAAACCGGTATTCAAGGCACCATCAGTAGCCTATATTTTCTATTTTAGCAAAAGTGGGCTAAATTTACTTCAAAGAAAAAAACAATAATAGCAATTTTCTATCATCCACTCAACTGAAATATTTTTAAAATATAATTGGATTGAAATACAATAAAATAAAGTGCAAAAATCTATTAATCAAAAACAACACTTTGTTTAAGGAGAAGTAACATGCAGTGAAAACAAATATTAAACTTTAACTTTTAAACTTGAACTGAGTAAAAACTCTAAATATGTGATTGCACAGTAATGTTCACTTGTTTGAGGTTGAGGGTGATACTTGGTGGTGTCCCATCTTTTCCACAAGTTCATCAATGTTCGGGGTAAGGCTCTGAGCTGAGGAAATCCTCAGAATTGAGTGGAGGTGTTCAGCAGTAAGTCGACTTCTGTGTGATGTTTTGTTCAAGTTCATCAAAGAAAACAGTTGTTCACACAGGTATGTGCTGCCAAACATAGACAACGTTTGAGCAGCCTGGATGCGCAGCTGGGGCATTGTGTCGGGGAGGAAACGGGCGAACTCCGCAGCACCCACTGCCGCATATTTTGCCCTCAGTGCATCATTGCATTGGAGGTCAATCAACTCCATTTGGAGGTTTGGTGGTGAGCTTTCCACGTCAACAGCAAATGGGTTACCGAGCAGTTCCAACCTGCTTTTGTGCTTCAAAGTCAGCAAATCGGCGTCGAAAGTCAGCGGCAAGCATACCTATTTTATCAGCCAACTGTGCGCTCGGGAACGCACTGGTAGAGAGCTTCTCTTTCATGGTCTGGCAGCTGGGAAAGTGGCTCAAATTTTCTTTCCGCATCTGCGTCTCCCACAGAGTCAGTTTGGTTTTAAATGCCTTCACTGTACTGTACATATCAGAGATGACACGATCCCGACCCTGCAGCTGCAAGTTCATTGCATTCAGATGACTCGTAATGTCACACAGAAAAGCCATTTCACACAGAAACATTTCGTCTCGGAGTTGTGTTGTGTCTTTCCCTTTGCTGTCCAAGAACAGACAAATCTCCTCACGAAGCTCGAAACATCTTTGAAGCACCTTTCCCTGGCTTAGCCATCGCACCTCTGTGTGATAAGGCAAATCACCATGCTCCGTTTCTAACTCCGTCAGAAATGCCTTGAACTGGCAGTGATTCAAACCTTTTGGCTCTGATAAAGTTAACTGTGCGCGTGATGATGCTCATTACATGCTCCATTTTCAAGGCTTTACCGCACAACGCTTCCTGGTGTATGATACAATGATAAGCTGTCAGCTCACCTGTCGCGTTTTCCTCTTGCATCTTTTCCCGTATCTTCACCACCAGTCCGCTCCTGTGTCCACACATCGCAGGTGCTCCGT